>NW_004443958.1:3059277-3097305 GCF_000243295.1 Trichechus manatus latirostris
TCCCTATCACCAGCTTCCTTGTCCCCTTCTGCCTTCTGGCCCTTGTCACTGGACTACTGTACCTCGTTAGTCTCATTTGGTTTTACGGAGCTGTCCACTCCCAGGCTGAACAGTGAACCTTGGAAAGAAAACTTGTCCAGACTGTAGAAAAAGAATATGTAAAGGCAAAGACGAGTGAAGGTGTCTGGTGTGTTTGAGAAATACTAAGTGATTTGATGTAATTAGACCACAGCATGCATGAGACAAATTGAGGCCGATAAGGTAGATAAGAAGAACTGACATCTTTGAACTGTGGTGTTGGCATAGAATATTGAATATACCATGGACTGCCAAAAGAACGAACAAATCTGTCTTGGAAGAAGTACAACCAGAATGCTGCTTACAAGCCAGGATGGTGAGACTACATGTTACATACTTTGAGCATGTTGTCAGGAGGGATCAGTCCCTAGAGAAGGACATCATGCTTGGTAAGGTAGAGGGTCAGTGAAAAAGAGGAAGACCCTCAAGGAGATGGATTGACACAGTGGCTGCAACAATGGGCTCAAGCACAATAACAATTGTGAGCATGGCACAGGACAGGGCAGTGTTTCATTCTGTGGTACATAGGGTCGCTATGAGCTGGAACCGACTCAACAGCACCTAACAACAACAACAATGTAGACTGGAGGTTAAATCCAGATCCATTGTGAAATCAAGGAGCCCCGGTGCTGCAGTGGTTAAAACCCTGGGCTATTAACCAAAAGTTTGGTGGTTCAAGTCCTCCAGCCACTCTGTGGGAGAAAGATGTGGTAGTCGGCTTCCTTTTGTAAAGATTACAGGCTTGGAAACCCTATGGGGCAGTTCTACTCTGTCCTATAGAAACTCTGTGGGATTGACTCGATGGCAGTAGGTTTTTTTTTTTTTTTTTTTTTTACAAATACTGGCCAAAATGAAATAAAAAATAACTTTGTAATTCAGATGGGTGAGAACAATTGAGTAAACAATTCCTTTTCAAGAGATAACTCTACATGCTTGTTACTCATGGATTCTAATATCTTTACATGCTATTTATTTTTATTTAGGTTATTAACTTTAGATTGCCAAATCATATTTTGTGACTGCCCATTTAATATTGATTTATTCCTGTCTACTCCATCTCTAGCAGCCCTGATGGCGCAATGGTTAAGTCCTCAGCTGCTAACGTAAAGGTCAGAGGTTGGAACCTCAGCAGGAGAAAAATGTGGCAGTCTGCTTCTTTAAAAATTACAGCCTTGGAAAAAGAAAAAAGAAAAAAAAAAAAAAAGAAAGGACTACTCACCATTAACCCTCTAGGATTTTCCGAAAGGACCTTGAGAGTTACTATTGAAGATTTTCTGGACACTACACAGAGAAACCTTGATTTTCTAGAAATCTGAGTAAATCCCTAAGATACAGTAAAAAAAAAAACAAAAAAACAAAAAAAAATACAGCCTTGGAAACCTTATGGGACAATTCTACTCTGTCCTACTGGGTTGCTGAGTCCGAATTAACTCGTCAGCAATGGGTTTGGTTTTTGGTTTTTGGACTCCATCTCTATATTGCCTCTAATTTTCATATTTATTGTACATCTAGCCTTTAGTATCTCAGCTTTCCACTGTGGACTCATCAATGTTTTTCTGCTGTCTTTCTACCACTGCCTCCTAAATTCAGCAACAACTACCTGAACCCTTTAATAATAGAGAGATAACAATGAATCCAAGGATATTGTACATTATTCTATAAACAGTATAAATAAACCAGATAAAATAGATGCAAATATTTTACGAAGTCTCTCCAAGGCCAAATTATCAATTCCTTAAATCTATGATATGTAACTGTTTTTCCCATTCAACTTGACACCTCAGAGAGCTATATGAAAGCTCACTATTACTGGAAGAGATCATTTCTTTTTTTGAAAAAAATAAGCACCTGGAGTAATCATATATTCTAAAAGGTTGGAGAGGATCCAAATTCCTGAGCTAAAGTTAAAAACCTAAACAAACTTGGTCTTTCAGTCTAACAGATCTATGTTCCTCCACTGTGTGTTTTATCCCATACGATTAAAAGGCTTTATTCTCCCATAAACAGAAAGTTTTAAGATTGACATATAAAGAAGATACAGATATTTTTAGAAATTGAATATTTAATTTTGCCAAAGGACACATAGTGGTTTCAATATTAATCTTCCTAGCTTCCAAATTTATATATATATGTCAGATTTTATATATGTATGTCTATTGCATTGACACCATGTCCATATTTAATTATATATCAGCCTACATAATAAAGTACTGGATTTACTGAAGAAGAAAAATTTTAGTGGGTAATGTTGGTCCTACACACAAATTCACTTTGTGGCATTGGTCCATCATCCTTTACCTGCTTTGGGTATTAGCTACAAAGGTTTCACAGCTGCCTTCTTATTCAGAGAATTACCCTTGACTAATCAGTTAGCTGTCACATGTTTGCTTAGTGTACCTCCTTCCCCTGCCCTAACTTGCTGCCTTCACTCTCTTTCTCCTAAGAACACTCATAGAATAAGTGGCACACACCTCAATTTGCCTGTATTTGTCCATGTCTTAGCTCTGAAAGTCCACATCCTGGAGGCCCCTGAGTTCCAAACAAACTGAGATGGTTGGTTACCCTACGATGCACCCTTATCCATAATACTGGCTCTGCTTATTGGAAAACTCATCTAAGACAATGCTCGTAGATAATACAATAAATTTATTTATTTTTTCTATTTTCCCTTGTCACCACAATGTCTCTTAAAATATAAAGTAATACTCTCTTAAGGCATTACTGAGAAGACAAAGTCCAAATACATTCTATAGCATAACTGATGAAACCATATTTTCCCCATCCATCCATTTTATTAAATTTCATTTCATGCCAGATGCTATAACTGGCACTAGGTAAATAAATACAAGAAAAGAATGTTGAATAGAGGCACTCACAAACAAAAAGGAAAGTCCAATCTGCAAATAAGAGAAATATAACTCAATATAACATGCCTGAGGGAATACAAAAGAGGCTATTAACCAATTTCAGCAAGAGGGATTGAGGAAGATTTCAAAGAGTGGTAATATTTGAACTGGACCTGGAAAAGGGGGAGGGAGGGAGTCATTCGTGGTAAATGAAGCAACTTAAAATATAGGAAAAACCTGGCATATTTAGGAAAAAAGAAACAGTTAAGCATCTGTAACACAAGATGTATTAGAGGAAGTCTACGAAAATGATATGAATACGGATCAGGATGTATGAGCATTATATGTCATAGGGATAAATTTTAACATTATCCTATAATCAATAAAACCCATTAAAAGTTTTAAAACAATAAACAAGCATAACTAGATTTGTACTACAGTGTTCATATTAATAGCAGATAGGCAGGTATACTAGTGGAGGTGGAAAAACTCTGCAGATGAAAGTCCAGGTAAAGAGTCAAAGTAATAGTTTGAATATAGTATTATGACAATGTGTAACAAGTCAATGGCTGCAGATAAGTCGGATTCAAGAGATTCTAAGAGAGAGCTTCAAATCCTATACATTGGCAATAAAATCGGGAGGATATGATATGATCGATGACTTTTTGTTGAATAAACTAGATTATTAGAATATAAAATGGACAGAAGAAGAATAATTATTTCAAATAAGCAAGCTTGGTAGAAGATAGTGTCATTAATGATAGAAGGTTAAATAGAAAGGTCAGTATTCATGTACATGTCATAAGGATAGGAGAAGGGGAAAGGGCATAGTGGAGAAATACAGAGTTAAGATGTTCTCAAGATACTTTGGGTCAGTTCTCTTAATCATGGGACCTGATTCATAGTCAGCAAGGTAAATTTTGCTTAATGTCAACTGTGAATCTACCATAGTATTTTTTAAGACATAGCCTATTTTGAGCAAGTATATGTAGAACATATACAGTAAACAAATACTTAAAGAAATAATAAGTCACTATTTGAATTCTGTTTTCACCATATATTATCCCTGTGAATACTGAATATACTATGGACTGCCAGAAGAACAAACAAATCTGTCTTGGAAGAAGTACAGCCAGAATGCTCCTCAGAAGCAAGGATGGCGAGACTTCGTCTCAAGTATTTTGGACATGTTATCAGGAGGGACCAGTTCCTGGAGAAAGACATCATGCTTGGTAAAGTAGAGGGTCAGCGAAAAAGGAGGAAGACCCTTAATGAGATGGACTGACACAGTGGCTACAACTATGGGCTCAAATATAGCCAATGATTGTGAAGATGGTGCAGGACCGGGAAATGTTTCTTTCTGTTATACTTAGGGTCACTATGAGTCAACCATTTCACTGGCTCCTAATAACAGCTACATTATCCCTGTGACATTGGTCAAATTGCTCGTTTACAGTAAGTTTTTCAATCTATAAAATAGGTAAAACTGTATTTAACACGTGGTGGTTGAAAGGAATAAAGAAAACCACATGTAAAACCACTTTCCATATGTTTAACACAAAATAAGTACTTATTAAATAATACTTATTGTTCATACTAGAAAAGACCTTGAAATACTTCTCCGTTTATTCTTATCTACATTTCCTGGATCACAGCAAAATAAGGGTGGAAAGATTAATTTTCTCTGTTGGATGAATAAAAAACAACGTTTCACGACTGTTGTATTAGGTAAGCGGCCTTCATTATATCCCCCAAATTACAACCTTCCCTATCAACAAACAAAAACTATTTCCAAAAATATTCATTTAATCATGATTTGGTTACTTAAGAATGTGAGTTCCAACTTTTAGTCTTTTCTTATTTCTCCTTTATCTTTTCCATTGTATTATTTTACACACATATATGCCTGATTATTTCTACTCTTCCTCTGAGAATTTATTCCCCAGGATCATGAGTCTTTGTTCTCCTGCCTTCCCCTTCTCTTTAACAAGACTCTATAAACTTTTGTAGCCGTAGCTTATCCACACTTCCTTTCACACAATGCTTGCCAATTGGCTCCAAAAATGTTTTGCTATGGATGATTCAGAGACTAGGTTTTGCTTTGTCTCAAAATTTGAAAAACTTTTTCTGTATATCTTAAGTTTTCTAACTCCTGGTCAAGAATATATTCTCATATCTAAATGGAATTCCTAAAATATAAGCTAAACTTAGTCATTACTGGAGAAATAAAAATTACTATATCAAAGTCAATCTGCTTCTTAAAAACTATTGCTACTGTTATTGGTAAATAATTTGTTTCCCTGAAGAAGACAACCACATGGAATGTCTAAGTCAGTGTTCTCAATTCCTGACTTAATGTCTCCTTTTTAAAACAAGTATATCATAATTCTAACTCTACTATTCTAAAATTAACATATAATAAAGTCTATCCACACATATGATTTTTTTAAACAATAATAGCCACTGTAATATTATAGATAAATAAAATGGAAATAATTTATCATGAAATTATATAAATTTTAATATGCAAATACTCAGACATTGTCACACTGGAGGATAAAATAAAATGGGCACATGCTTGTACATTCCTACAATGTAAGAAATATATTATTAGAAGCAATTCCATTTACAAACAAGAATGGGTCAGTAGAATAAGAACTATTGTTTCAGTAAGTCAACAATGGATCTTTCTTGAATATGGTAAGAGAAAGGGAAAAAATAGTTTCAATTGAAATGAACACTGTTGAACCAAGTGAAGAATTTTAAAGTGTATAAAACAAGAAATATAATGTCACAAATGAGCTAGACTTTATCGATAAAGGGTAGTGGTTACATAATTCTGGATGTTAGAACATAGTATGCAAGTGGTGCAGAAACCAAATCTCTTATCTTGAATTCCTACCACTGGTAAAGGCATACATTCAACTCTAGAACTTAAAAAGATTTTAAAAGAAATATATTTTAATTAGTAAAGAGTAACAAAAGATGGGTTGGAAAGAAAAGAAGAAAACAAGCTAGAAAGTGGGAGTCCTCTGGGAACAATACCAGAAGACTAAAAAACAAAATAGACAACCCAAAAGTAAATGTCAAATTTCAATATGTAATATTCACATCATAGATTTAATCATTGTTACAATTTTTAAATACATAGAACGTTAATGAAAAGTAAAGTTCTTTTTACCAACTATTATTTGTATTTCTTATGTCTCTATTAATTGAATAATATTTTATTAAAAGTCTATTTAAATTGTGATTTATATTTAAATGGACTTCAATGATTAACTATGTGAATGTCTAGCAAGCCATTCAAAAATCGTGTTAAAACTGAGAGAATTTTTCATTTGTTAAGACTGTGTCTCTATTCCAGTTGTGCTTTACAATAATTGTGATGACAAAAATGCCCCTGCAGATTTAATAAAATGTCAACTTGGAGAAAAGCAGTGCCACTTGCATTGAAAACACTGTTATAAGGCATCTTCAACTCCTCCATGAGTTTATGTCAATATAACATGGAAACTATTCTTAGAAAAATAGGGAAAATATTGATGAATCTATCATAAAGAGGTGATAGAGCATATGGTTTTCTTAAATCATATAACCAAGGTTCAAACCCAAAATAACCAGTTACAAGATATATGATAGTGGACAAGTTAATTATCCCCACTGATGTTCAGTTCTAGGACAACCAATCATCCTTGTTTGCATGGGACTTTCTTGGTGTTAGTACTGTAAGACCCATACTGAGAGAGATCGTTTTGTTCCATGTAAATGGAGACAGTTGATTACTCTAGTTCCCCAATGGTAGAATGGACTGTAATCATAAGGTTTTTGTGAGGTTAAGTTGTTAAATGAGAAAACATTTTAACATCATTTAAAGCAGAAGCTGAGACACACATAGCAAAGCTTACTACATATACCCATGAGAAATAGTACCTAAGATGAAGGAGGACAGGAAGTACTGTGTTTTTGTATTATATAATCATTGCTTATATAGGTTTTTTTTCTTTTTTGAATACAAGATGGTAGAATTTACAGCCTTAAGAACCGTAATAAATCACAGCATTCTCATTTTACAGATGAGTAAAATGCTGCTCCAAGAGGAGTCATTCTTTTAATATTCAGAGGCTAGAGATAAGTGAGTTCACATCTAGCTGCTCTCCTAATCACATGTATTTCATGAGAGGGGAATAGATAACCTTCTTCTTCCCCCACCACCATTTTCAAGTTCAACCGGTTAAGAAATAATGTATATGACTTGACAAGTGATGGTCAAAATATGTAAACTATTGATCAGATGGCCCCCAGTTCTTCCATGAGGAAGTGTGAATAAGGGGTCAGATGTGTTACTAGATCTGTCATTCTAGTGCAGTAGTTCTCAAGCTTTTTGGTTTCAAGACTCCTTTAACCAAAAAGGCCAAACCATTGCCATTGAGTTGATTCCGACTCATACTGACCCTATAGGACAGAGTAGAACTGCCCCATAGGGTTTCCAAGGAGTGGCTGGTAGATTTGAACTGCCAACATTTTGGTGAGCAGCCTGGGCTCTTAACCACTGCACCACCAGGGCTCCAAGGCTCCTCTCGATCCTTAAAATTATCAGGGACCCATATTGATACTTACTACATTGGAAATTTATATTGGGAAATATTTTAAATGGCATAGAGGAAAGGGCTAGTATTGGAAATATACTTTTCCATTACCTGATACTGAAAGAAAAAATATTTCATTCCTTCAATCAAAATTTATTTACTACATAATTTATTTAGATTCTTAGAGAATGGCAGTGATCACAATAGCCCAAAAGTCTTGTCCTTGGGGGCTTACATTCTAGTTGGGGGAAGCAATAAGTCAATCAATCATTCAAAACAATCATTCAGTTAAGTGGGTAATGGAAGAAAGCAGGGAGGAAGGGAGGAAGGAGGGAAAGAGAGAAGGAGGGAAGGAGGGAAGAAAGGGAGAGAGGTTTAGAGAGAGAAATAGAGAGAGAGAGGAAGACGAAAAGGAAGAGAGGAAGAGGTGATGAATATGGGAAATTGTTGATGCTGTTAGGCACCCTCGGGTCGATTCCGACTAATAGCAACCCTATGTGTAACAAAACACTGCCCAGTCCTGGGTCATCCTCACACTCATTGCTATGTTTGAGTCAATTGTTGCAGCCACTGTTTCAATCCATCTCCTTGAGGGTCTTCCTCTTTTTTCCTGACTCTCTACTTTACAAAGCATAATATGCTTCTCCAGAAACTGGTTCCTCCTGATAGTATGTCCAAAGCACACGAGATGATGTCTCCTCATTCTCGCTTCTAAGAGGATTCTGTCTGTACTTCTTCCAAGACAGATTTGTTCATTCTTCTGGCAGTCCATGGTATATTCAATATTCTTCGCCAACACCATAACTCAAAAGCATTGATTCTTCTTTGGTCTTCCTTATTAATTGTCCAGTTTTCACATGCATATGAGGCAACTGAAAATACCATGGCTTGGGTGTTTTGGGGAAAATTAAAAGGTTCCAGTTTTAAATACAGAAGTGAGGAAATACTTTACTGACAAGAAATTTGAACAAAGACCTGAATGAGGACAAGCGTTAGCTATGTGAACCTCTGAGGGAAAAGAATTTCAGGCAGAGGAAATGGCAAGTGCAAAGGTCCTAAGGTGAGATCACGAGCCAGGTGTTAGAACAAAAGCAAGTTAGGCAGTGATATGGGATAGAGTGAGCAAGTGGGAAAGTAGTTAAAGATTAGGTCAGGGTATAATGAGAGGATCCCTGGTTGCACAGTGGTTAAGAGCTTGGCTAGTAATCAAAAGATCGGCAGTTTGAATCCCCATGGAGGGAATGGTTAGCCATTTTAAGATTTTTGGCTTTTACCCTGAGTGAAATGAGGAGCTGTTGGAGAGCTTTAAACATCTAGCATGTGACATGAAAGGATTACTTTGTCTGCTCTGTTGATACTAGATTGTAAGGGAGCAAGGAGATTAGTTAAACTATTACTTATTACAATAATGCAGGTAAGAGAAGACTGTGGCTTGCACCCAGACGGTAGCCATGTAAATAGTGAGATGTCATATGTTTCTGGATGTATTTTTTTATTATTATTTTGTTGTTGTTGGGAATATACACAACAAAACATACACCAATTCTACATGTACAATTTGGTGACATTAATTACATTCCTCCAGTTGTGCAACCAATCTTACTCTCCTTTTCTGAGATGTTCTCCCCATTAAAATAAACTCATTGCCCCCTAAAGTTCCTATCCAATCTTTTGAGTTACTGTTGTCACTTTGATCCCCCATAGATAGTTCTTAAAAGGGCATAATGCTCAAGGCAGACATTTTTTAGCTAAACTATTGTTTGATTTTAAAAAGACTTTTTAGTTTAATGTTTAAAGATTATCTCAGGGCAATAGTTTCAGGGGTTGATGATTCTGGATAAATTTTGATGCTAAAATTCAGTATTTTTTGGAAGTTTTGATGCAAGGTGTGAAAGAAAGAAGTAAGGAATGAATCATGAGCCTGAAGACACTTGTAAAGAAGAAGAAAAAATGGAGGGAATTTAAGTGAAATGGACATATACTTAACAGTAAAATATCTTTTGGCTCATCTGCTACAAAGGGTGTCAAAAATTTTTCAGACATTAACATTTTGAAAAAGCTGCTATGCAGAACTCGATATGGAAATGGGAATAAAAAATTTCCCACTGCTTTCTGAACTTTTTCAACCTCCTAACCATTTTAGAGAGTACCAAAACATTGATCGTTCCCCTGACTGAAACCTCAGAATTACTACGCACACCACAATTCTGGGTTAACTGCATCTCAATACATCTAATCCTTCAATAATTCCTGCTACTTCACTACTTCATGAAACTCATATGAGGTTACCCCTCTTCACTGACACAAAGTAAATTCAATTCCTGGGTTTCTGGCTATTACCTTCTGTCCCAAAGCAGATAGCTGTTTCTCTTAGACTTTATTTATTTTTAAAGAGTATTAATCCCCTTCCAGAAACTCTTTATGGAGCCTAGAGAATTTAAAAAAAAAAAAAAAGAAATTGAGGAACACTAAACGCTTAGCTCATGGGCTGCGCAAAATCATTTAAAAAGATCAATGATTGTTGGTCATATAAATGATTAGTGTTTATTTATTGATGTTCTCTATAATATGAATTCATGGTTAGGTTGTGTCGTACAAAGTTTTTAGCTTCCCATGAGTGTGTACAGTTATTGTGCATGAATTTTATGGGGGAATTTGGCTATAGATACTGCTATTCATGTAGCTGTGTTATCTTACTTTTATCATGGGATACAAGGCTCAGCATGCCAAAATGTGAAGCAGGAACAAAGCAGACATGTTAAGAAGAAAGCATAAATGTTTCTATTAGAAAGAGCCATGGACAGTTTTATTCATCATTAGAATGTGTGATACCACTTTCTTTCCTACCTTGTAGGCTGAGGGAAAAAGGAGAAAGGAAGAAGAATATATATATTTTTTTTAGCTGAAATTTAATGTGAAGCGATAAACAAATTGGTTCTTCCAGTTTCTGGACTAATTGATTTCCAAACATGTGAAACTTATAATTATCAATCACAGAATTAACACAAATCTCCAGCAATACTTCAATAGTTGTCTATATTCATTAGTTAATCAGAAATTAATACCTGGGTTTTATAAAATTATAAAGTTTAGTGCTAAAGGGATCGTTAGAGATTATATCTGGATTTTGATCATGTGAGCCATTCATTCATGTGTTCATTTAACAACAAAGATTTTGAGGATTTATTATATGTTATTCTCTGTGTGAGGAACTGTTTTATTTACTCTGTTCGGGATCACATGTGCTCCTTCAAAAGGTGAACTCATATATTTCTTTGATTTTTAAAATTGTTCAACCATCATTTCTTGGCACATTGTCTTTTCCACATTCTTTCTTTTCATTGTTCTATAACCCCTAAATTCTATTTTTTTTCTATCCCTTTATATCTTTGCACTGATTTCTGGATGACTTCCTCAGATCTATTTTTAAAAATTCATAAAATCTCTTTATTTAGCCCATCTTTTATTCTACCTATTGAGTACTTTTATTGCAATAACTATACTTTTTATTCCTAGAGTTTTTGTTTTCTTTACATACCTAACCATTTGTTATGCATTCAATTCTGTTATTGCCTCATTCTTTCTGTTCCTTCATCGTTTTTAAATATTTTAAATATAAAAAATCAAACCAAACCCACTGCCGTCGAGTTGATTCCAACTCATGGTGATCCTATAGGACAGAGTAGAACTGCCCCATAGGGTTTCCAAGGAGCAGCTGGTAGATTTGAATTGCCGACCATGTGGTTAGCAGCCGAGCTCTTAACCACTATGCCACCACTATACTCCATTTTAAATACAGTCTTTCTAAATTTTTAGATTATTGTATTATTTCTAGATCTGGTATTATGAAATGGTAGCAGTAGTATCAGAATCTGTCTAACTTCAGGAGAGATAATGTGAATCAAGATCAGCCCAAGGCTGATCCCTATGAGGTGGAGGTCACACACACCTCCACCCTCCAAACTTTTTACCAATTCTGACCCCAGCTGTCCTTCCCATGGCACACTCCTCTTCTGGGTTTGATAATCCATTTCAATGACCTCATGGAACTCATAGACCATACTTAAGGTTAATCAGTCTATTAAGGAAGAAACAGGGTACAACTTGGGATCAGGATTGGTAGGCTACAGCTCAGGATCAGGATCAAGAAGCATGTAGGCAAAGACTCCCTTCTTCAGTGCAGGACAGCTCTCTCAGCTCCGCAAACAAGCATGCTCTTCTCTCTGCTGTGCTCACCCCCTCTCAGCTGAGCAGACCTCCTCTTAGCCCGCTCAGATAAGCCTCTTTTCAGCCCCATCAGGATAGGCTTCTCTTGGCCTTGCTGTCACCACCAACTCTGTTGCAAGGCCTCTTTTGGGCCCGTCACCGCTGGCTTTTCGGCTGGGTCCCTTCCGGGCCTATTGCCATCTTCAACATTACAGCCCTTGGCTTATGTTACAGCTCTTTTAGGAGGTTTCTTGCCTCTCCTTTGTTTCTTTCTTCTCTCTTCTCTTGTCTTTCTTTCTTCTGCTTCTGTCAGTTTTCTGTCTGAAAAACCTTTGTGGGGTTAGCTGCATATATACACAAACTTCTCATCAATTTCAAGGCATGGCCATCCCACCAGGGCCACAAACTGACCAATCCCCTCACAGTAGGCCACAGACACTTCATTTGCACAGTAGGCTATAGTCACTTCATTTGCATAGTATATTGACCATTCCCTGTAAGGTACACCCCAATCACAGGACAGGCTGCTGCCCAGACAAAAAGTTCCAAACCGTCAGTAGTTTATGGCTTACTCAGGAAATGTCAGTCAACATGGACAAAAGTAACAAATGTTCTGGGGTAGAAAACTAGGGCAAAGGTAACTCCTCAGGGCTTAGGGGAATAATCTCTCATACTGTTTTTCCAAAGAACCATGGCAAAAGGCCACATCAAGGAACTCATTTCACCACAGGTATATAAATTATTCTGTTTATTAAATATTCTGACTTCCCGGTGCTGTTTCATTTCTCTCATACAATGTAATTTTTTTTTTTCATTGTGAGCTCATTCATTTATGAGTATGTTTGTAGGAGTATGGGTTGGGGTATTTTGAACAAGTCCTGTTGTGTCTGAGTTGTAAATTCTTCTCTACAGAGTCATTTTGTGGCTTATGGGGAACTCGGGGTTTCAGTGGTCTTCAATCTGTTTTCATATTAATGTTTTGGATAGCATGCATTTTATTGCTATGCCATAAATGATCCCAATTTGACATTGTGAAATTTTCACAGGTTACTCTTGTTCTATCCCAGATATGAATAAGCATCAATCTCCTTTGTAGTATATATGGCCATATATATTTTTTTAATTCTTATTTCTTAAAGACGGTATTACTTTGTGGCCACTACTTGTAATCTCAAAGTTCAGTTCCAGTCCCTGCCTCATACAGATTTGAGGCCTTGTGGTACAGTCAATTTCTTTTTTAGCCATGGTCTCTTAACTACCACAAAATGATTGGTTGGACTACACAAATAAGGTGTGTAATACTCTTGCAGGGATTGAACAGTGACTTTGCAAATAAAGTGCCTGTGGTCTACGAACAAGATTCGTCAGTTTGCCATCCTGCTAGGCTTAAAAGAGCTAATCTCACAAGAGACTTAGGAGGGACCTCACTACTATCAAGAAGAAGAGCCAGGAGCAGAACACATCCTCTAGAGCTGAGGTCCCTGTGCTGAGAACCTCCTAGACTCAGGAGAGAAAGAGTTAACACTGAAGACCCAGAGAGATCACGAGAGGTGGAGTGGCAAGAGTGGCCATGGCACAAGTGACAAGAACCATGAAACTGAATTGAGACAGTTATGGTGGCCTTCCCCGCACACAGAGTGAGGCAGCTGTAGTGGACTCACCAACCCATGGAGTGAGAGAGTTGCTTGCCTTCTGGCAGGAGGCTGGCTGGCAGAGTAGGGTGCCTCTAGGCACTTACTGGTGGAGTTAAAGAGCTGTAACACTTGCCTGAACAGGGAAGAGACCAAGAGTGAGGACCAGTGGTGCACACAACCGAGAGTGAGGCCGGCCTGCCTTCGGGCACAGCCAAGAAGGAGCTGAGAGACTGGAAGTTGTTCTGATTGACGAACTGTATCCTGTCTTCTGAGTTGTTCCTTTTACTTCCAAGTTGATCCAGATCCTGAATTGTAGCAAGTTACTTCCCTAATAAACCCTACAATCTTGAGTATGGTCTGTGTGTTCTGCGTTGCCATTGTAACAAATTACCGAACCCAGCAGAGAAATAAAGACTGCCGTGGAGAGGATGGCTGGTGTCAAAGTTGTTAAAAAGGTTGGACAGTGGCAGTATGCCTGACCTCTACCTTATAGGAATCAGCTTTGGGTTGATCCTGATGGTGATTCCCACCTCTTCCCCTGAAGTTAGAGGATCTCTGAGGCTACTTCTTTACAGGCCTCAACTTCTGTCCCCGCAAGGATCTTAAGTCCCTAGCCTCTTATGCCTATGCTCACTTCCTTACTTCCATTATTTATTCAGCTTCAGCAATCTTCCTACATTAGCTTTGAGTTCACTTTTCTTTTGTCATATGTGGGAATTTATTTTCCTTGCTTTGGAGCCCTAGGTAAGTATTCTAAATTATTTTATAAAATTTCATTCTAATCTAAAATTTCTAACTGTTTGGTTCTTGGCATAAGGTAGACTCTCCCAGTCAGCACAGTCTTCCATATAAACATGATCAAGCCTGGAGTCAGAGAGTCTTTTTTGGAGTATTGCTCAAATCCATGTGTTTTGTTTTTTTTAAATGGAAGCTTGTGTAAGATTAGGGCAACAAATTTAAGAATAAACTATAAGGTGATCGGATTTTAAGGGTGAGAAAAAAGAAGAGAGATTGGTCATGATTGTGTTTATATTTCTGTAAATGTGGTGACTGAGTGTCATCACTGAAATAGAAAACATATGAGAAGCCTTGGGTTGAGAGATTAGATCGTAAGTTTCATTGAGATATATTGATGTGCCTATGGGTCCTTTATTTAGGAAGACAGTTAAATATATAGTCTATTCCTAAGAAGAATTTTCGGCTGGATATTTTTAAAAGTGAAAATCATTTGCCCCTTAATTATAATTCAAACAATTTGAATAGATAAAGTGAACCAGCTATATATGTAGACTCAGAAAAGAACAGAGCTTAAGACAGAATCTTGTATTACATGACATTTAAGGGATGCACAAAATGAGAACCAGAAAAAAAGGCTAAGAAAAAGAAGCCTAATAGTGGGAGAAAATCCAGAAGAGGATATGATAGAATGCCAAAGGAAAAAAATTCAAGATAGAGGGCACAGTTAAAAAAAAAAGAAAAAAAAAAGTGTCAAATAATGGGTCAAATACCTGTAGCTAAGTAAAATAGGAAGCAAAAGGCTACCCTTGATTTAGATATAAATGACCATTGGTGATCTTGGTTCAAAAAGTTTGACTCACTTGCTAAGAAGTACAGATTACAATGGGGTAAAGAAGGCTTAGGATATACGGAAATGGAGAACTTCATTGTAGATCACTTTTTAAACTGGTAAAGAATTAATAGAAGCTAAAGAGAATCTAATAAATGTTACTAGATTAGGTGACTCAATGCTGTAAAAATGTAAATTCTCCTCAAAATGATCTGTATATTCAATACAATCACAATAAAAATCCCACCAGGTTTCACTTCTTGTGTAGAAATTAGTAAGCTGAATCTACAATTTATAGAAAAATACAAAGGCTCCAGAAGAGTCAAAATGAACTTGAAGAAGCTGAATAGCTTATACTACTAGATAGCTAGACTAACAAAGCCATACGAATTAAGACAGAGTGTATTGGCTCAAGGATTAAGTAAACAAACAATGGGGAAAAAATAGAATTCCAGCCCTTATTCAGATTCTCAATTTATAAGAAAAGTGACAAATCAGTGTAGAGAAGAAACAATAAACTTTTCAATAAATGACACTAGGTCAATTGAATATCCATATGTAGAGAAAAAAAAACAAAAACAAAAATCTTTACTCCTACTTAACACCATTCATGGAAAACCAATTCCATATGGATTATAGATCTAAATAAGAAATGCAAAACAGTAGTGCTTTAGGTAAATACCTGTAAGAACATCTTCATGACCTTGGAATATACAAGTATTTCCTAACTAATACCCAAAACATATTAATCATAATGAGAGAAATTGATCAATTAGACAATGTTAAAATTAAAGCCCTTTCTCTTATAAAAAATAAAATAGAGAGAAAACAACACTGTTGACGTCGACTTGATTCTAACTCATAGCTACCTTATAGGACAGAGTAGAACTACCCTACAGGGGTTCTGAAGAGCAGCTGGTGGATTTGAACTGCCGACCTTTCAGTTAGCAGCCAAATGCTTAAAGCACTGTACCACCAGGATTCCAACAGCAAACAACAGTGTAGAAGAAAATATTTGGGAAAAAAAAAAAAAAATTTGGCAATAGATTCATAACCTGAACATATAGATAACTCCTTCAAATTAATTTTTAAAACAGATATAAAATCTAATTTTAAAAAGGGAGGAAGACATATAGGCACTTCACAAAGGAGAACATGAAAATATTCTCACTTCACTGGTTAACAGAAAAATGCAAATTAAAACAACAATGCCAAATCACTATTTACCCACAGAAAAGCACAAAATAAAATATTTATTTTATATTTACCAACATATAGTGGAAGTGTAAAACAATTGGAGACATCACACATTGCTGAAGAAAGTGTAATTCGGTACAACCACTTTGAAAAACTAGTTGTAAGTACTTATTACAGCGGAACATACATTCGTCTTTATGAACAAGCAACATGTAGGAACAAAAAATTAGCATAGCTCACTTAACAAAAATACTGGGTGGTGGTGGGGGGAGGGGGAAGAAAGGAGTGGTTGGGGGAAAAAAATAACACGTGTGTTATTTGTGTACAAATAAGGTACTTAGGAGAAATATCTACATGTGTTCACTGAAAGAGATACATGTGAATGTTTATGGTAGCACTCTTTGTAAAAGTGAAATTCTAGAAAGAAACCAAATTTCTATCCACAGAAGAGTAGATATACTGTGATTTGTTCAAGATTGAGTTCTCCAAAAGCAGATGCTGAGACAGGTTTTGGGACGCAAGATGTTTATTAAAGATTAGTACCTGTAAAGGAAAAGAAAAGAAAGCAGGATTGGGAAGAGGAAGAGTTTACCTGTGCTGTTGGCCTAACTAGCTGGGGAGCCCTTGAGTGGGCATTGTTAATCACAGTGTCTTAGATGAGTCAAAATGACCAGTGTTTTACCCCTTTGCTTTGTTCCACAGCAAGATGTGAGCTGCCTTAGAGAAAAGTATGACCTCTGGCCTGGCTTTCAAGAGCTTGACTCTCTGCATCACAATAAAAGCTGCCTTCAGGTAAAGTGGCTAAAGAACTGAAGCAGATCCTAAAGGAGGTGACAGCAGCTGTCTGACAAGCTAACTTCTGGAAGCAAGGCAGTAAGTCCTGTCTAGAAGATAGATCTGAGCATCACATTTTTGTGTTTACTGAAGTCCACTCCTTGCTTTGCTCAAGTACACCTCTTCATATATATTCAGGGAGCTGCTCCTCCAAGATTCTTGTGGGCTTCCATTGCAGAGAAGAGGCTTAGTTTAAGGATGTTAGTGAAACAAATTATGGCCTCTGCCCCTGCAGTTGGTCTCCAGATAGCAACTGATATTCATCATCAACCTCCTTCATTGAATATTTTATATTTATTTCACTCTCTGTACCATCTCGGCTGTCTTCAGTGACTTACATGGTATCTTAGTCTTCTAGTACTGCTGTAACAGAAATACCACAAGTGGATGGCTTTAACAAAGAGAAATTTATTCTCTCACAGTCTAGGAGGCTAGAAGTCTGAATTCAAGGTGCCACCTCCAGGGAATGTCTTTCTCTGTCTGTTGGCTCTGGAGGAAGGTCCTTGTCATCAATCTTTTCTGGTCTTGGAGCTTCTCAGAGCAGGGACCCCCAGGTCCAAAGAAGGTGCTATGCTCAAGGCACTACTTTCCTCGTGGTATGATGGTATGAGGTCCCCATGTCTCTCTGCTCAGTTCTCTCTTTTATATCTCAAAAGAAATTGGCTTAATACACAACCTAATCTTGTATATTGAGTCCTGCCCAATTAACATAACAGTCATTAATCTCATCTCATTAACATCATAGAAATAGGATTTACAATACATAGGAAAATCATATCAGATGACAAAATGGTGGACAATCACAGCATACTGGGAATCATGGCTGTCTTAGGCTAGGTTCTCTAGAGAAGCAAAACCAGTAAAGCATATAAATACATATATATAGAGAGATTTATATCAAGGAAACAGTTCACACAATTGTAGAGGCTAAAACATCCCAAGTCTGTGGATCAGGGTAGAGGCCTCTCCCAAGTCACACAGCTGCAGAATCTGGTGAACCCAAGATCGGCAGGTCAGAGAGCAGGGCTCCACTCGTAGGCTGTGAAGATCGACAAATCCCAGCTGTGACGGATAAGCTGACAGCTCAAGTCCCAAGAACCTGAGATGAGATGACAGGAGGCAGCCACAGGATCCAGAGTGAGCAAAAAGCCAGAACGTCTACTTGTATTCAGATGCAGCCACACCCCCAAAGAGACTCCCTTTCTGATTGGCTACTCACAGTATATTCAATCATGGGAGTGATCACATTAAAACACTGAGAATCATGGCCCAGCCAAGTTGACACACATTCTTAACTATCACAATGGTCTAGCCAAGTTGACAGATATTTTTAGGGGACACAATTCAATCCATGACACATGATGATGTCATTCTTATCCTGGTCAGCACCATATCCTTCTCTGCAGTACTTGCAAGATCTTTCTGTTTAAACTCACAATTCAGCAAAGGAGTAGCAGGAGGCACCCAAGATCCTTAAGAGTGGCACTAATCTCCACCATCTCCTCCCTGGAATGTAATAGATTGGTGTGTTTACTTAATTTATTTACTATCTTAAGTGGTATGGAAGGTAGTTTCAGAGGCTTCTACTTGTCCTTTCCCACTGTGATACCTTTTACTCCGAAGACAAAGAACCCGGTGTGATGGTTGCATCAACTGACAAATATGCCAGTCCCAATTATAAGCTAGGGGACTGAGGAGATGGTCATTGTATAGGTTTTCTGATTTAGAGAACAGACCGTAGCCAGGACTGCATTTATTATTTGGCCTGCATATGTGTCAATTCATTGCCTACAGGGAAAAAAAAAAAAAAAACCACCTTATTATAATACAGCAAAAGATACCCTCTGACTTTTGCACCTGACTTTCAATTCTTTGTTACTCAAACTCTGCTGTTCGTTATCTTTCTATACAGCAGAGTTTTTCAATAATGGTACTCAGCTGCTAACCAAAAAGTCGGCCACTAGAACCCACCAGCCGCTCCCCAGGAGAAAGAGGTGGCAGTCTGCTTCTGTAAAGATTTACAGCCTTGGAAACCCTATAGGGCAGTTCTACTCTGTCCTACAGGGTCTCTATGAGTTAGAATCGACTGGATGGCAGTGGGTTTGGTTTTTTGATTTTGGTCCTGTACATTGTAGGATTTCTTCTATTCCATAGATGCCGGTGGCACCTCTTCCCTAGTTGTGATAATCAAAAAGGTCTCCAGACGTTGCCAAATGTCTCCTGGGTGGGGATTAGGGGAAAACAAACTTGTCCCTAGTTGGGAATCACTACTTTAGAGTGTCAATGGTACTTAGCAATAGCTGTTCAATCCCATTTTTCTTACTGTTGCTGTTGTCTTCATACATTTTCAATGCATGATATATCTTGCCAGTTAGCGTTTCCCCTTCTACCAGTGACATCTTCCCAATTTACTACTGGTAAAATTTCAATAATTGTATCTGGATCACGACCAGTGTCTGGGGTTGTCTGTGTTCTACCAATCGCCAGTGGTGGAGTCTCCATTGTCAGTCAGACAGTGAGTGATCCAACTCCCAAACCCCATCTTATTATCTGCTTCCTTCATACCAAATGTCACTGGTTGGGTTGTCTGGAAGCAGACACTGAACCAAGATGCATTTTAGGAATCAATGTCATTAAGGGAAGAGGAAAGAAGCAGGAATGTGCAGAAGAATTGAAGTGTGATGTGAGCCTGACATAGCCTCAGACAATCTCGTGGGGAAATCTGGAGAACTGCCCATCAGAGTGTCCATTACTGGGACAAAATTGCCAGGCCTTTATACTTCAGCCTCTATGTAGCAGCAAATGCAAGCTGCCATGGAGAATGGCACAACCTCTGTAAAAACTGGCTCTCTGAAGCTGAAGCAGATCCTGAAGATGCTGAGAGCTGGAGGCTGTCTGCTGACCATACTCCCTGCAGCTGGGCAGCAAGTCCTCCTTTGAAAGATGATCTAGGTGGTGCATCTCCATATCAATTACATTAAAAAAACAAACAAACAAAAACACAATGAGAGATGAAAGCTGTACAATAGAAATAATGAACAAAGTATTGCTAAATGCAGCCACATGAAAGAACCTCATAAACATAATTTTGTGGGAAAGAAGTCAGATCCTTCTCCCCCCTCAATAAAAAAGTATAAATACAATGACTCCAAATACATAAATTTTAAAACCAGGCAAAACTAATTGATGATGTTGGAAATCAACATAGTATTTACTTTCAAAGGGTCCAGCCCTAGAGTTTATGTGAGGAGGACTTTTACTATCTGGTAATGTTCTATTTCTTTATCTGGGTGCAGGTAACACCATTAGATTCCCTTTACTGATTTGTATATTTTTCCCGATGCATATAATACTTCTAAAAATACTTTTTTTATAAGTGGTAAAATATGGCTGTTAAATAGTTGAGAGAAGAGGACAGTGATTCTCAGTTATTTTGTTTAAAATGCGTATTAAGCTATCCTACACTGCATTGTTCTAAGATTTCATAAAGAGAATCATGGTTTACAGTTTGAGGTTCAGCCATGAATTACAAACACCAAATAGTGGCTTAAATAAATTTAAAAAATTTATTTCTATCTCACATGAGAATTTACAGATAGGAAGTTCAGGAATGACATGTTGGCTCTGCTCCCCAAGTCCCCAAGGATGCAGCTCATTCCAGATAACCATTTCTTGCTCCTAAGGTATGAAACTTGTCCGTATGGGGTATGATAAAGGATTAAGCTATGATAATAACACCGTTTTAGGCAGTAGAACTGAGGAAGGAATAAAAGAAAAAGAAAAAAGGGAAAGTGACAAATGTCATTTAGGAAAAGTTTTCCAACATTGCAACATGGAAATTTCTATTAATTCCATTGACCCAAAAATAGTCACATGTTAATCACTTGGAACAAAGAAGTGTGAGAAAGAAAAAGATTTACTTTGGGTGGTCGTTTGCCTGATTAAAAAGTGACAGTTTTGTTTTTTGTTTTTTTTACTCTGGAAGGAGAGAACGGCTGTCGGGCTCAGCCACCAATCTCTACCACACAGAAGAAATTGTAACAATTTTTATGTATCAGCTTTAAAAATAACAATAGTGAGCTTTAAAATGTTCCATATTCACCATAAGAAACTTTATGGAAAAGTTAGTATAAATTATTCTAATGTCATTTAGAGAAAAAGATTAAGTGAAAGTGAGGTAAGAAATCATATAAATAAGGCGAAGAAGTACGTGACTAATGGATTGTTACTCATTTTTTAAGAAAATATTCTGTCACCAGCTGATCGCAAACGCTTTGGAGGAGTGCCAAAGTTTCAGGAAACAAAGTAATAAGTAGAGGAAAGTAGATGTTCTCACAGATATTACATTTCATTATCTTAATCATATTGAATGGTAAGCAAGAAAGTATATTTCCTTTATAATTTGTTAAGGTGAAAAAGTCATGTTCACTGAAAATTGCTCCTGATTTAACTCATCCGGAGATAAATATTCTGAAGTGCAGGAAGATATTCCATTTTTCTTAGAGTTAAATTATAGCCATATGGACACATATGAAAAATATAAATGTAATGAAATGTATTTCCAAACATATAACAAATTATTTTCCATCGAGCATCCTCACCAGTGCCGTGTCCTCCTCTATCTACGATTTATCTTCATTTTCTCAGAGCTAGAATTCTTAAAAAAGTTACTCTCATCACTATTTACATATCTTCACCTATCATTCATTATTTCTGACTTTTCAATCTGGTCTCTTGCACTACCACGGTACTGAATCATCTCTCATAAATTCACCATTAATAACCAAATCTATCTGATCCGTTTTCACTCTTTATTCTACAGAATAAATGTATAGCATTTGCTACTATTCACCACTCCTGCAATTTATTCTTGAAATCCTGATTGTCCCCTTACAAACTTCTTCACATGTAATCTCCATTTCAGTCGACACCTGTATAATTTTGGTTGCGCACTAAAATCTTTGGGGTTATCCTAGATTATTTTCTCGTACATCCTGCTTGTAAGCCATCAGGAAATCCCATTGGTTCCACCTTCACCTTTCGCCCTTTCCACTGCAACTACCCTGGTCCCTGCTGCAAAATGTTTCATCTGATTTACTGCAGCACCCTCCAGTATGGTCTTTCTTCCTCAATCCTTTTCTCAAAGGTCTGAAATGGCTCCCAGTTTCTCTCTGAGTATAAGCCAAAGTCTGTAATAGCCTACAAGGCCTGAAATATACCTCCAACCACCCTTACCTCTTTTTCATTGGGTCAATATGCCTACTCATTATTATTCAAAAATACTAGGCTTGTTATATTAGGATTTTTGAACTGGATGCTCCTGGCACTTGAATTGTTGTTTTTCATGATGTGTGAATGGTTACTTCTGCCCTTCCCCCTTTTCAGATTTTCCTCAGAGATAATCTTATTTTGGCCAACCATGAACACCGTATTTAAAATTGCAACTATTTTACCATTCCAATTCACCCTTATCCTGCTCTACAATTTTTTTCATTTTTATGTCATGTTTTATATTTTTAAATCACTTACATCACGAAGCATTTTGAAAGCAGTGCCTTCAAATATACTGTATATCCAAGTTATTTTGCCTATTGTTTGTGGTTTGTCCCTCCCCTCAGAATGTGAGTTGCATGAAGGCAAAAATTTGTGTCTATTTCATTCACTCTTATATCCTAAGACCTAGACCAGTCCTTTGCATACTATATGTAATCAATAATAATTTATTTACTAAATGGATAAATGAGATTCCGGGTAAAGTCCAGGTTATTAAAATAACTATAATTCCTCTGGAGTTCCATTAATAGCCAATTGATATTACTCAAGAAAAACAGCTTTATTTTATTATGAAGTGGAATTTTTGAATAAAAATTATTTTCCTAAATTTAATAATCTATTTTATTTTAAATGGCTTATTCCAACTGACTTCTGGGAATTCAAAAGTATAAAGAACAAAGCATATGGTTTTCTACCACATATGATATCCATTTTTTTATGAGTTCTGAAGGGAATTCCAACACAATGTTGTAAACACACACATATATCATGGCATTAAAACAAACCATGTGACATTCTAAAATAAAACACAAGGTTTAAAATACATTTCATAGTTACTGTGGATATCTCTGTGTTCCCAGGATCACCCCCATCCACTGCAGGTGTTCGTAAGTTATATACATACACACAAGTGCAAACATGAAGCCCAAATGTCCGAGCTTTCTTTCTTCTACAAGGATTTTTTGGGAAGTTTTTGAAAAGCACCTTTTAATATAGCTGTAACTAAGTTGGTTACCTAAAATCTGATATATTTGATATTATTTCATTCGTTTGATTGTTTTAGTCATGTATGTTATTTTCTTAAGTTCAAGTCTCTTGCCTTTACAGCCACGCTGTCTATAACAATTGGAAAATGCTCATAGTGGTCACATTATTTAATAGTAATAAACAAACATATGAATAAAATATTTTAATGTTTAAATTAATTTACTAATACATACATGAATAAATAAATAATACTCTTGGGAAAGCATAGCTCCAATTGGGGTATTTAAAAAATATTTTCCAGTGGTCTAAGAAAAGTAATTGTTTCAGATGAGTATATTAGACAAACTATTTTAGTTGCCTAGATAGAAAGGAAACTTATCGTCTAGCCAAACCACAGGAAACTCTAGAGTGCAGGTGGCCTCAGGACTGATCAGAACAAATCTCCAAAGCTACCAGTAGTCTTCCTCTCATCACTCTTTATTTTTCCATGCTGGCTTCATTTTCTTAGACTACCTTTGTCCAACAGGTGGAAAACATGACTTCTTGGTAGCTCTTAAATTATAACATTTCCAGGTTTAGTCCTAATTTTAAATGTTCAAGGAAGACCTCTGACTAGCAAGGCTTGAAGCCTAGTAAGAACTTGAACTTGGGAAAAGATTCCTTTGTCCAAATTCCAACTCTGCCACTTATTAAGCATGTGACTTTTGGAAGTTACTTAACTCTTCTGGGTCTCAATAGTCTCATCAGTAAATTAGAGACAATAATAGTACCTATCCCATATAATTACCATAGGAGTGAGTTAATATATGTAAAGTGCTTAGAACATCAATTAGCTGTGCTCAGGATAAGCACACTTTTTCACCAATATTAGAACTATATGTTTGAAGTGAGAGAGTAGTTCCCAAA
Source organism: Trichechus manatus latirostris (assembly GCF_000243295.1). NCBI lineage: Eukaryota > Metazoa > Chordata > Mammalia > Sirenia > Trichechidae > Trichechus > Trichechus manatus. Next base: position 3,083,396 of record NW_004443958.1, read on the forward strand.
TTAAGAGAGTTTGTACGCCCCAAAATTGGAAGGAGTACAAGTTAGAGAAACACATTAACCACTATTATTAGAAAAACATGTTAACCATGACATATGTATATCAACATCGATGTCCTTTGGTCTCATATAACCACGGTATAACAAGGTTTTTCAAGTTTTTAAAACTGAACAGGAGAGTATACTGGTTGTTTTCTTATATTGATAGTAAAAACAATTTTTGGAAAACCTTGACCTTATTATCATCTTTATATGAGAACCATCTGAAAACTCTGAAGTTTAAATGTCTTTACAAAGGAAAACGTTACTCAACTGAGTACATTAAGGGATATCACTACGGTGCCTTAGAAATCTTGAATCCATGCAGCTAGATCACTTCACAAGTGACTGTTCAAATACTTGAATATGTCAGCATAGCACTAAGGAAGTAGGGAATTGGCGATTATTCAGTTGTCAGAATTTATAGTTAGCAGATCAGAATGATTCAGGAACTTTTGTTCTGCCAGCAGTACAAGTATCAAGTATATCATATTATGCCAAAATAAGGTGCAATGCTAAGAATAAGTTTGGGCTCTTGAACCTCTGCCATTTGCCAAAAATATATCATTTTAGTTTCCGAATCAAAATGTTTATTGCTCTTAGTGTCTATTGTGTAATCACGTGTTTATATTTAAGACTGGCCAAACTTGATTCTCTTTGTGGTTCCAACATGAAAGGGTTATCACCAAGAGACTCTGTATGGTTAGAATCTGAAGTAGCCAGATACCACCAAGAGATTTAACCCAAATATTGTACATAAAATTGTGGTTTCATAGAATACACCAAGACATGTGGTTTTATAGCATGTTTGAAAAGAATATTCAGATTTGAGATTGCTATAAAGTTCATAACGAAGTTTATTATGATTTTACTTGACTTCCTCAAATTGAGTATAGAAAATAAACACAGGAAAAGTAGAGTTACAAGTTGATTGGAAATGTATACTAGGTACAAGCTAAGCTTTTCTCTGATATGACAAAAAGGAGTTCTGAACATTTTCAGTAATAGTCTATGTGTGTAGTGTACTTTCATGAATGTACTTTCACCCCTGTTTGAATATATATTTAAAATCTCAGAGGTGCTAATGGTATATACTGAGTTAGCCATAAATGTCAACATGTGACCTCTTTGTGACTCATTGAACACATTTTCAAGATGGTTGCAATTAGATATTCATTCTGAGGATTAGGTTTTAGCATGAAAGTTAAAAACTTAATAATAACAGCAACCTTATACTGATTATTACACCAGGTTTATTTTACATATGCTATCTAATTTGATCCTTTAAACAAAGATGACAGATTGTATTATAGTTATTATATTTTTATTTCTGTACTTATTTGACTCATATCATTTCCTCTGCTAGACTGTAAGGTCCACAAGGATGAAGGGTCATCATTGGTTTTGTCCTCATTTTACCCCAAGTTCTAGAGCAGCATCTCTAACTCTCAATAAATGTCAAGGGAATGAATGACCTTCCATATTATAGCTAATTAATGATAGCTTTCTCAGGGTCTCATGATTAGTGGAATATAGATCTGAATTCAGATTTAGATATGACTGAATATCTGAACAACCCTTCCCTTCCATCATCTTTTAACGCTCTCTCTTCAACTAGAAATTGAACTCACCCGTATCTTTGGCCTCTTTAGCCACTAGCCCATTGCCGTTGTACTCACCTATTTAGTGATACAACTGTGCTAGGCAATTAAACTCAGTCCTTCAGGAGACATAGATTTATTGACCACTATTAAACTCAAATACTTTTTTTAATTGAATTGTCCATGGCTCATGCCCTGGAGAAGCTTCTTAGTATAATTGTTATAAAATCTAGTAAGGTAAAAATGGAGGAATATACACGATGCTATGTGAGTACCCTCTCATAGGATCACTATGAGTCAGAGTTGACTCAATGGCAACAAGTATGTGAGTACTCTGATGAGAGCATTATTATCAATCCTAATGAACCAGGATAGTTTATTGAAGACCTTTTTGCAAAATGTTCAAAAAATCACAAGTCAGACTAGGGACCTATTTTTTATTTTGTCTATATATCACTAATACAGTCTGTTATGGATTGAATTTGTCCCCCAAAAAGATCTGTCAACTTGGCTAGGTCATGATTTTCAGTAGTGTATGATTGTCTAACATTTTATCATCTGATGTGATTTCCTTATATGTTGTAAACTCTATCACTATGATGTAATAAGATGGATTAGCAGCAGTTATACTGATGAGGCCTACAAGATTAGATAGTGTCTTAAGCCAATCTCTTCTGAGATATAAAAGAGAGAAGCAAGCAGAAACAGATGGGAATAGGAACCTCATATCACCAAGAAAGCAGTGCTGGGAGCAGAGCATGTCCTTTGGACCTGACGTTCCTGCACTCAGATGCTCCCAGACCAAGGGAAGACTGATGCATCACAAGGACCATCCTCCAGAGCCGATAGAGAGAGAAAGCCTTCTCCTGGAACTGATGCCCTGAATTTGGCTTGTAGCCTGCTGTACTGTAAGAGAATAAACTTCTCTTGGTTAAAGCCATCCACTTGTGGTATCTCTGTTATAGCAGCACTAGATAACTAAGACATAGTCTATGGTGAATGGTTCTGGGTATTGACCATCTCTGTAATCTCTACTGCCCCCTTTAGTTATCAGTTTAACAAACAATATTGAATATGTACTATGTAACAGGCACAGAACCAGACCCTGGCTTTATAGTAGTAAGCAGGAACAGATCAAGGTCCTGCTTTCATGAAGTTTAAACACTAGTGGAGATGGGAGGGGGGGTGCAAGCATGAATCAAATTATCACACATACGAGAAAAAGTATACTTACCAACTGATAAGAAGAAGAAAAGAAACATGGTTTTAAGAAGAATAATATCCAGGGAGTCTGGCCATATTATAGTCAGGAAAGTTTATATAAAGAAGTGAGGAGCAAGGTAAAATAGGTGAAGGGAGAAAGTTGAGAAAATAATTTTCTAGGCAGAGAATGTAACTCATTCAAAATTCTTGTGGGAGGAACCTGAGGATCTGAAAGGAGGTCAACATGTCTGGATTGCAGAAAAAAGGTAGAGGGTGATATGAAATGAGGCTGGAGTGATGCTGGAGGTACAGGCCCTCTTGAGATATTTACTCTTTATACAAAAGACAATGACAACCTCTCAAGGTTTTACGTGTATGAAAGGGGGTCAAAATTAGTGTTGAGCTTCGTAAAGATCATTCTGGAAACAACCTGGAAGACAGAATATAAGGAGATGAAAATGGATGTAGTAGAACCAGTTAGAAATCTATTATAATATTCCAGGCAAGAGATGGTGGTAAACTGGAGTTAGATCATGATGGTAGTGATGAGGAGAAGTGGTTATATTTAAATGATATTTAGGAAATAAAGTGTGCAATGTTTCATCAAAAGTAGAGATGTGGAACAAGAGTTAGGTATGGTAGAGATCGGTAAAGCAACCAAAACTTAATATATAAAGTTGGAATCATTGGAATATAGATGGTGATTGCTAGATCCTAAGGAACATTATTTCAGGAGTGATGGAGAAAACACCAACCAGCAATGGACTGAGAAACAAGTGAAATAAGGAGAAATGAGAAAATTTTTAAACAAATTTAGCTGTTAAGGGGAAATGAGATGTAAGTTGGGAACAGGGAAAGGAAATGAAATCAAGGAGAATTTTGAGAGTTCGAAGAAATTTGAGCACATTTATGTTTTAGCGAAAAGGACTCAGCTGAAAAGGTATTGATATTTGGTACTGAAAATTTCCCCAGGGATCTGGAGAAGATGTATCTAAAACACAAGTAGAGAGATTGGCTTCAGAGTATGAAAGAAAACCTAATGTACATATAAAAGTGAAGAATGCAATGACAGGTAAGATTTTAGTAACCTTATAGTTTCTGGAGTGATAAGTAGAAAATGAGAGCTTCAATTTTCTCTGGGAAGTAAAATGAAAGATTATTTGCTAGGTGTCTGGAAACGTTAAGATTTGAGAGGATGAGAAGTCCCAACATAGGTCCTAGGAGTAGCCTCAAGTTTGTTGCAGTCTCTAGGAAATTTCTGGAAGTAGGTGAGGCAAGGTTAAGTACATGTAATCTCATGCAACAAAATCACAGTAATATGGGATCATCCCATTAAAAACTACGTTCATATATATCATATGATTAAACACAATGTGTTAATTTAGAGCTCTCCAGCTAGCATGGTGTGTTCTTTATGTTTGCAAGCCCCAGATAAATTATTTAATAATTTTATTTTCTCCAAAATACTAAGAACATTTTTAGAGTGCTGTCGATTGACTATCCTTTGCTTCTTCAATGGGTAGTGTCTTCATCAGGTCCTTTACTTCTATCAAACCAATTCTGAAAGGACCCTATCATTTCAAATTTTAGCACATTTCTACATTTAAGAAAGAGGATATATTTTCCTTGCATTCCTTATATATTTAATTAACCAAAAATATTCTCCATGATAATTATATTTCTTTGTCAAGTTTTTTTTAAAAAAAAACATGAAAAAAATGTATTCTCTTCTAAGCTTGAAAATATTCCAAATAAACCAGTAGTTGGTATAATATCAGGAATGAGTGGTCACCAAGTGGAGACTCAGCCATTTGAAGAATAAATCATAGATGTGTATACACACACACACACACGCACATACACACACACACACATATCACATTGGCCTGGATAGATCAAACAAATAACTTTGGTCTAATTTTTGACAGATTAATTATAGAACCAAACATCTTTTTTTTTTTAACAAAAAATCTAACATTAAACTTATACTACTTTATTCTTAAAGTCTAAGTAGGAAGATTTTAGACATTTTTAGAACCCTGGTGGTGCAGTGGTTAAGAGCTTGGCTGCTAACCAAAAGGTCAGCAGTTCAAATCAACCAGCTGCTCCTTGGAAATCCTATGGGGCAGTTCTACTCTATCCCACAGGGTCGCTATGAGGCAGTAAATCCACTCAACAACAATAGGCTTCTTTTTTTGTTTTTTGTTTTTTTAGCTTTTAAGTTGAAATTTCAAATGTAGAAAAACATGTTCAGCTATATGTATATGCATATATATATATACACACACATACCCATATATACACACATGCGAACACACACACACGTATATATAAACAAAAACCAAACCAAACCAAACTCGTTGCCATCGAGTCAGTTCTGACTCATAGCAACCCTATAGTACAGAGTAGAACTGCTCCATAGGGTTTCCAAGAAGCAGCTGGTGGATTTGAACTGTAACCTTTTTGTTAGCAGCTGAGAGCTTAAGCACTGAGCCACCAGGGCTCCATAAATATATATATATATATACATACACACACACTTATATACATACATATATATATAATTAAGATGTTTGCTTTGTCTAGGAAATTAAATTCTTTTGTTAATATACCAACGTTATAGTACTTTGCTAATAGAGCAAAGCTTTTTTTAAGCTGTACTTTAGATGAAATTTTACAAAGCAAACTAGTTTCTCATTAAACAATTAATACGTATATTGTTCTGTGACATTGGTTGCCAATCCCACATGTCAGCACCCACCACTTCTTGACTTTGGGCTCCCCATTACCAGCTTCCCTGTCCCCTCCTGCCTTCTCATCCTTGCCCTGGGATGATGCCCATTTAGTCTTGTTTTGTTTTATGGGCCTGTCTAATCTTTGGGTAAAGGGTGAACCTCAGAAGTGACTTCGCTACTGAGCTAAAAGGGTGTTGGAGGGGCATAATCTAGGGGTTTCTCCAGTCTCTGTCAGACCAGTAAGTCCAGTCTTTTTTTTTTTTTTTTTTTTTTTAATGAGTTAGAATTTTCTTCTACATTTTTCTCCAGCCTCATCCAGGACCCTCTATTGTGATCCCTGTCAAGAGTAGTCGGTGGTGATAACCCGGCACCATCTAGTTGTGCTGGACTCAGTCTGGTGGAGGCTGTGGTACTCGTGGTCCATTAGTCCTTTGGACTGATCTTTCCCTTGTGTCTTTGGTTTTCTTCATTCTCCCCTGCTCCAGACGAGGTGAGACCAGTGGAGTATCTTAGATAGTCGCTCACAAGCTTATAAGACCCCAAACACTCACCAAAATAGAATGTAGACCATTTTCTTTATAAATTATGTTATACCAATTGAGTTAGATGTTCCCTGAGACCATGGTGCCCACAGCCCTCAGCCCAGTAATCTGATCCCTTAGAGAGTTTGGATGTGTCTATGGAGCTTCCATGACCTTGCCTCAGACAAGTTGTGCTGACTTCCCCAGTATTGTGCACTGGCTAATAGATCAAAGCTTTGTGAAGACAAAATTAAAACAACAGTGAATCCCAATTTTAAACAATAAATATGTATTTGAGGAAGCCATCCAAATAAACAGACAAAATTTCTTATAAATTACTCATTATGTCACCTTTAAAATGTATATTTTTTCATGTGTTAACACAAAGATTAAAATAATATTCCTTTTCACAGAGAGGAAAATAGTGCAATCTCTTACATAAGTGTATAAAGTATTATCAGCAACTATGAACAGAACTTGTTAGGATTGAAGACATGTTTGGATAAGTACTAATCTATATCTGTGGCAAGGCCTCCTTAATATCAGGGTTATAACTTCTCCACTATGTATTTGTAATAAAGTTTTCATTCCTGAAATGATCTGTTGTGATTACAGTATATTGATTAGATTCCTAGTCTAATAAGAATGGCAAGAAAATAATTCTTATGCATAAAATTAAGGATTTTGTCAAAGAGCTGATAAGTTGCATCTATGGTGATGAGAAAATTCTGGAACCAGTTGATTCCAGCATCATATGCTCTCTTTCATAGCATTCATCCAGGCATAACCATTTCCTGCCAGCTTCTGTTTCATTGTCTTGAAAATGGACCTACTCCATCAGCCATTCAATTGATTCAAAAAACATGGCATCTCCTACATCCAACACATTGTCTTAAGTGTTGCTGTGCAAAATGAATTGAGAGATAGCCCCTAACCTCAAAACCTCACAGTGTAATAAATTAAATCCGTTTCTGTGGATCCATCATCTTCCATGTCATACATTGAGGAGAAGAAATAATCATTCATCTCAATATTCAACTAGAATATCTTGCTATCTTCTTAGTTCCTTCAAAGTTCTTAGCACTATTTATTCTTCATCAAAACAATCATGTCAAGAATTACTATTTCCCATTATAAATAAGAAAATTGAGTATTAGGTTAAGAAAACTACCCAAAGATAAAATACCAGGAGAAAGAACCAGGATTAGAAGACAGGTCTTTATTGTTCCATATTCTATGGTTTTAAATATTATTCCAAAGAATAATATCATCAGATGCCACCAAACATAAATTGCCGTATAAACATTAGGAACAAGTGTTACAAAACCTTCTCTCCTCTCCACTTCTCTATTAGCCTGCCCCATTCTCTTTCAGGGCTCCTAGCCTAAAACCACTACTAATTCTAAATCCCAGCCAGGCCTCCCGTTATTACACACATACTTGATCCAGACAGAGGGCAGAGTCAGCTGCACACAATTATTCATAAAATAAATTCAATTTAATATCACATTTCATAAATCTAATAACCCGAGGGCCAACTTTGGTCAAGAGGCTGTGCTCATTAGCACAGTAAAGTATCTATGATCATGAAAGGCCCAAAACCCTTATGAAACATTTAAAAATATCAATAGACTGCCTCTCCCCAGATACACCTATTCCTAAAATACCATATCTCCACTTGCAGCCATGAAGATTACAAACCACAGAGATGGGACTGAGTTTGGACAGTCTGCTTACATATGAAAAATTTATTCAAGACATAGAGCTGCTCTTGGCACCTGAGATTCAGAAATATTTCCCAATCTCTGAACATGTATGACATTTCACACATGGATGCTCATCCAGTCACAGAAAGTGCCAGATCTCTCAGAAGCCATTGGAATTCCTAAAACCCTATGTGTGTATACATGATAAATCCAAGGAGTTAGAAGAAAAATCCCTTAATGTGAAATAGTAAATCTACACAGAGCTGAGTGAAATATTTTATCAGCTGGGATTTTCCTACAACATTTTTCAACTCTTTATATAACACAGACTCAGATAGCTCAGTTATATTAATATGTGGGCAAAACATTTCCAATGTAGGTGTAAAATTAATATTGAGGAAGGCAAAGGCAAATAGAGACTGGGGAAACATATGCTATACCTAAGCATCATTTGATTTCCAAAAACATGTTTTCAATGATATGGTGACTCCGTATGCAGTTTGAAAAATAACTCCACAAATTTTTTTGAATATAAGCTAAATCTATTGGAGATAAAGCATAATAATATCTAGTAAATATAGTAGTATTGTTTTGACAATGCATTTGCTAAAACATTCTTTGCATGTGCCCAAACATCTATCTAGGGATTCTATCAGGTTTTCTGAGAACTGGACTAATAAAAAGCATGTATTAATTCAAGTCATATTACACATAAAATGCGCTAAATATCTCTCATCCCTGAAAGAGCATGATAAATGCAATCCTGTCTGCATCCGTGGGTGTGTTGCTTTATGTTTATTCTGTAAATCTAAGAGGCAGTCTGCGGCTCATCTGTAATAGTGAATACCTCATTCACAGAGTTTTCTATTATGCATAGTTTGTCCCCTGAAGGCATTTCACACAGACAGGAGCTGTCTTCAGTGACAATATTTTCTCTTTTGAAGTACAACAGTCCATAATAATATGTGGAATTTTAACTATGTAAGCTAGAAAAATCTTCACAAATTGCCAGCAGTTATACCATCACTGATACACTCATTTCCTTACTTTCCAGGGTCACTTGAGTTAACACAACCATTTAGATCAAAACATTGGACAGTAGCTGATGGATGGCACTTTCTATTAAAGATGTTACAGGAAATAAGAAGTAATTAGATGCTGCTTCATTCACTATAGCAGATGTTATGAAATACGAGTACAAGCTGACCAAAAACTGTTCACCTAAGAACTTACCTAATTAAAAAAGATAAATTTCTTTTGTACATGATTCCTTAAAATGGTGGGTATACTTTTCAATATCAAAAAGGTTAAAACCGACCAAATACAGATGAAGTTAAAAAAAAAAAAGTTTACTCTTAATGTTTGAGATTAAAGAGTATGCACTGCTGAATACTGGAAATATTTCTGAGATGATGCTACGCCTCAGGTGAAAGCCATTTAAATACACTGGATTCTTTCACAAATTGCTGATGGAATGTAAATAATAGATGTTTTCTGAAGGGAATATTGTCAACGCATAAAAATTTTGTCAATATATAGTAATACACTCACAAATACAATTGACACAGCAATTCGTATTGAGAAATATGTCCTAAAGAAAAAAAAGACACAATTATAATGAATGTACTGTTTATAACAATGAAAAGTTGGAAAAAATAAAATGATAAAAAAGGCATTAGTAAAAAATAATAGCTGTTGTTAGGTGCCATCAAGTTGGTTCTGACTTAAAATCACACTGTGTACAATAGAGCCAAACACTGCCTGGTCCTGTGCCATCCTCACAATCATAGCAATGATTTGAGCCCATTGTTGCAGCTACTGTGTCAATCCATCTCGTTGAGGGTCTTCCTCTTTTTTGATGACCCTCTACTTACCAAAAATGATGTCCTCCTCCTAGGAATGGTCCTTCCTGATAACATGGCCAAAGTATATGAGGCAATGTCTCGTCACTGTCGTTTCTAAGGAGCATTCTGGCTATACTTCTTCCAAGACAGATTTGTTTGTTCTTCTGGCAGTCCATGTTATACTCAACATTCTTCCCCAAAACCATAATTCAAATGCATCAGTTCTTCTTCGGTCTTCCTTACTTATTGTCCAGCTTTAGCATACATATGAGGCAATTGAAAATACCACAGCTTGGGTCAGGCTCATCTTAGTCCTCAAAGTGACATCTTTGCTTTTTAATACTTTAAAGAGATCTTTTGCAGCAGATTTGCCCAATGTTATGTTTTCTTTGATTTCTTGACTGTTGCTTCCATGGGTGTTGATTGTGGATCAGAGTAAAATTAAATCCTTGACAACTTCAATCTTTTCTCCGTTTTTCACGATGTTGCTTATTGGTCCAGTTGTGAGGATTTTTTTTTCTTTATGTTGAGGTCTAATCCATACTGAAACAAACAGCTAAATGTATATAATGAAGTATTATGTAACAATGGGCTCAAACATAGCAGCAATTGTAAGGATGGCGCAGGACAAGCAGCGTTTCCTTCTGTTGTACGTAGAGTAACAATGAGTCAAAACCATTCAATGATACCTAATAATAACAGCATGCAACCATTGTAATGATTATTCAGAATTATATTTACCGGTAAAAATTTCAGAACAGATTGTCAGATAATACAGCAAATTATAAACAGAATTTCAATGTAATGCTTTTCAATTTAAAATATAAATGTATACAGGTAGTCCCTGACTTACAATGTAGTCGAGTTACGCTGAACCCCACTTACAACCATCTTTTTTTTTTTTTTTTGGTATATTTTATCATTAGTAATATGTACTACATACAACGTTGCAGAGTGTAATTTGCTGATATTATCATTCTCCAATGTTCACTTGCACATGTTCAATGTTATGATTTACTATTCAAAACACTGATGTATAGCAGGTTATGAAAACTAAAAAAAAAAAAAAGAGGTATTCAACTTAAGTCAAAACTGATTTACGATGGAGTCTTTGGATCGGCACCCCTGTCATAAGTCGGGGACTACCTTTATTTGTATGAGTATGCATATATATATGTGTCTATATGTAAATGCTGTTGTGTGCCATCTAGGGAATTCCAAACCATAGCAACCATACATGACAGAGTAGAACTGTCCCAAAGGGTTTTCTAGGCTGTAATCTTTATGGGAGAAGATTACCAGGTCTTTTTTCCCATGGAACCACTGGTGAGTTTGAACTGCTGACCTTTCAGTTGTGCCACCAGGGCTCCTTATATATGGAGAGAGATAGAGAGTGAAAGAAAGAGGGATAGAGATAGAGAGATAAAATATATACATATTTTTTAAAAAAATTCTTTGCTATCACAGCCTAAAATGATCTTCAGAAGAATAAGAGCATATGCATATATGTATGTACTCATCTTTTAGAAGTTAGAAGTATGTACACTTGGTGATAATGATGACCTTATCTTGGTGGTGGGTTTATCAGTCATTCTTTTATCAAAGTAATATTGCATCATAACTTATTCAGTTTTCTCTTGAATTTCAAATACTGATGTTATTATGGAGGACACTGATACCCAGTCTGGGTATTTTAACCACCCCGGTATAGATTCTGCTCCTGGAATTTTGCTCACTCTTCCTGAAATTTGACAATTATTTACTTCATTAACTAGTCTTCAGCATGTTTCCTCTTTTAATCTGGGTAGGGTTCACGCGTATTTCTCCAGACTGTGCCCAAGCTCTTTTCTCCATCATATCTAGTTTATCTAGACTAGTTATTCCAAACTGGGTGCAATTTTGCCCTTTAGGGCAGTAATTTCTGGAAACATTATTGGTTGCCACATCTGGAAGGGTACTCCCAGCACTGAGTGAAAATAGAAGCCAGGGACGCTAAAGATCTTTGAAAGCACCGGATTATCTGGCACAACACGTGAATAGTGCCAAGGTTGAGCAAGCCTGACCTAGACCTCAATTTCCCCATTCTTCTGCCAAAATGATTGGTAAATAGGAGCATACTTACAATAAAATAGATAAAGAGAAGAAGGGAGAGATAATGCATATTCTCTTCAGATTTAAAACCCAGCATACAGTGGTGAGTCAAACTTTATAAGTAGATATATTTTTAATTAATATAAAATTTTGAAATTAACATACATAGAGAAAAATACACAAATGATTACATGTGTAGCTCACAAAATTTTCAAATTAAACACAAGTAACTTTTCTTAAGGAAGAGAAATACGTGACTGATACCAGAAACCACACTCTACCCTTCGTATTTAATTTCATATTAGTATGTATATTATGCTGTAGAACACTTTCATTAAAAATATGCACCATTAAAAACATGTCCAGCTGCAACTTTGTGGTTTTAGTCCACAGAGATTCACAGAAATAGCATCTCAACTCCTATAACCCATTATTCTCAGTAGGTTTCAGGTAGGAACACATACTCAGGAGAGATCACTATAGGTCAACATTTCCTAGTGGATATTTGTACCCAACGTTAGCTGGAAGTAAATATATATTATATTAAAAGGGGGTTCTCCAGTAAAGTCTGTTTGGGAACACTAAGGTAAAATTAAACAGATTTCTTACTCTGTAGAGTAAGAAACATATAATAAATACGCAACACATAATAAAAGTTCCTAAGGGAATATCAGGAGCCCCAGTGGCGCAGTGGTTAAGCGTTTGGCTTCTAACCAAAAGGTTTGCAGTTAGAACCCCCCAGCCACTCCTCAGGAGAAAGATGTGGCAGTCTGCTCCAGTAAAGATTACAGCCTTGGGGCAGTTCTACTCTATCCTATAGAGTCACTATGAGTCAGAATCAACTGGATGGCAATGAGTTTAAGGGAATATCAGTGGAAACTTCTTAACCCTATAGTGATGAAGTAGTTAAAGGGAGATTCCTGCGCTTACCCAGCAAACATGTCAAGGATCCATCAGGGTAGTGAGATGTGGCTTGCTGAGAAGCAGCATCGTTGCATTATAGGGTGGCATAAGTTGATTATGAAGACTGGTACATCTACGGGTATAACAGGTATGAGTTTGCTTTTCAGGCTCCTCTGACCTGGAAAACACTTCAATCCATTTGGGTTCCCAAGACCACTGACCCAAGTGTGCCAACTGGAGAAATCAAGAGAAATAATAGAGATCTACTTCTCCTCTCCTGCATCTTTTTTATATTTACCTCATTCTTGTTTATTAGTTGCTTCTGAAGTAAACCAAAATAAAAACAACAGATTTTGGAGTCTAGCAAGAACTTCTCAGAAACTTTAATATACTAATATAGATCATAAATTTTTTGGAAAGAGAGACATGCAGCATTTTATACAATTTTTAACCCTTGAATTTGTTTCTCAACCATACTTGTCAAAGAGAAGAAATCAGTAGAGTACACATTGGAAATAATGCCAAAATATATATAAAAGAGTATTGCTATAGCACAGGTGATTAATATTAAAGCAGCGTTAGTGTGGTTAGAAAAGAAAAGGGGAAGATAATTGTCTTAGTCATCTAGTGCTGCCATAACAGAAATACCACAAGTGGATGGTTTTAACAAAGTTTATTTCCTTACAGTAAAGTAGACTAAAAGTCCAAATTCAGGGTGTCAGCTCCAGGGGAAGGCTTTCTCTCTCTTGGCCTTCTCATCAGTGTTCCCCCAGACTAGGAGCTTCTCGGTGCAGGGACCCGGGTCCAAAGGACGCGCTCTGCTCCCCGCACTGCTTTCCTGATGGTATGAGGTCCCCCTGTCTCTCTGCTCACTTCTGTCTTTTATATCTCAAGAGATTGCTTCAGGACACAATCCAGTCTTGTAGATCCAGTCCCGCCTTACTAACACAACTGCCACCCATCCTCCCTCATTAACATCATAAAGGCAGGTTTACAACATACAGGAAAATCACACAGTACCAGGAATCAGGGCCCAGCCAAACTAATACACACATTTTTTAGGGGACATAATTCAAACCATGACAATAATCTTCACAGGTGTACTGGTTATTAATAGAAAGGGAAAGATAGGAAGAGCCTATGGGTTTGGATGAGAAAGTGCTAAGTCTGTAAAATTGTTCCGTGTGTGTGTGTGTGTGTGTGTGTGTGTGTGTGTGTGTGTGTGTGTGTGTATCATTCATGTGCGACTACAGAATAGTTCTGTTCTCTT
>NW_004443958.1:3097405-3120249 GCF_000243295.1 Trichechus manatus latirostris
TGTGTGTGTGTGTGTGTGTGTGTGTGTGTGTGTGTGTGTGTATCATTCATGTGCGACTACAGAATAGTTCTGTTCTCTTTTTTCTTATTTTGAATGTTTTCAACCACACATTATGATTCTGCTTATGAACTTAGCCTCAGAAAGGTTAAACTGATAATTTTACTTGTAAGGTAGCTAAACATCAATTAAAACGTCACATAGCACTGCCAAGTTTCCCTATTATTGTTATTTATTTTGTACCATTTGAGAATAGTCTATGAACTCAAATGTCAAGCCTTCCATCCAGATCTGAACAATCATTTCAGGCCTCTATCTCCTATATTAGATCCAAGCTTTCGCTCTTTATGAAAACTACCTATTGAGTGAATGGTCATTTTGATTGATGTAATAACCACTAGCAAAGTCTATTTGTAAGTGGCAGGTGGGAGTTTGCTGGGATATGATGTTGGTAACAGATTGAAATTAAATGCAAAAATGTTTTCCAGAAGTTACTGCTTATACAAAAGGCATGCACAGCTATTAAAATATATAGAGAACAAGTAAAATATTTTTACAGCTGTATAATTTTGGTCATAAATTCTTACATATGCAGAGGTGGAGGTTAGATTTCAATATCTGTTAATCACACTAAACATAAATATAGCAAGGCTGAGAACTTAACCTCAGCTCAGGCTTTTTCTCCACTGAATGGAGGCACATGCACAGTGGAACTGGAGGGCCTTAATTAATTAACACAAGCCTGTCCTTGAAAAACAATGTAGTGAGTCCCTCCTATAATCTTCTTACTTAAAATAGAAACTGTATTCCCAAGAAGAAAATTATTTTACCTGTCAGAGTGTCTAATCAGATCAGAACCCCTGGGATAAAACATTTTTACTAAGGCCTTCTTGAAGCAGAAGACATGCATTAGAGATCACTGGCTGATTGCCTTGATGCTTGTCGCCTTGCAAAAAAAAAAAAAATGTTTTGGACTTCAGGAAGACCCTCAAACTCTCATGTGAGAGATATGTATGTTTGTACAGCTGCTACATATCATGTTCAAACTCAAATCCCTATCAACAAAAAGATTTCTCAACAATCGTATTACTATCATGTTACCATTCAATTAAGTCAATGCATTTACTTAACAAGTATTTCTTGAACGCTATCTGATTACCTGGTCTTTGCTAAGTGCTGGGTATACAATGGTGAGTACCTGACTTCCTATAGCTCAACTCATGGAGCCTGGTTCATTAAAGCAATTTTTATAAAAGTTAAAACAAACAAATAATGACAAAGTGTGATAAGTGACATTAGAGAAATCAATAGGCAATAAAGGGTGAATGAACAGAGAAAATAATGGGGTGAGATCTCTTTTATTTTGTGTGAGTGTCGTGGGCTTCTCAGAAATGGTGATACTTAAACTGAAATTTAAAACATCAAGGAAGAGTGGGGGCTTCCGATGGATAAGCATGGTCCAAGCCCTTGAATTCTGAAAGATTTTGCACATTTGAAGAATTCAAAGCAAATGTGGTTGGAGTATAGTGAGCTAGGAGACATATGGCAAGAGATGTTGAAGAAGAGAGTAGGAGTTAAAACATGCAGGCTATGGTCATTATTTTGCACTTCATACCAAGTGAAAGAGGGGTATTCTGAATGAGTTTTTAAAAACATAATTTTTGGTGTAGTGGTTAAGAGCTTGGCTGCTAACCAAGAGGTCGGCAGTTTGAATCCACCAGCCGCTCCTTGCAAAGTCTATGGGGCAGTTCTACTCTGTCCTATAGGGTTACTATGAGTCCAAATCAATTCAACAGCAATGGCTTTGGTTAAGAATACACATAAAAACATACACCAACTCATCAATTTCTCAATTTCTACATGTACAATTCAATGACATCAATTACATTCTTCAGGTTTTCCAACCATTCTCACTCTCCTTTTCAGAATTGTTCCTCCCTTATTAGCATAAATTCTCTGCCCCCTAAGTTGGTTTTAAAAATGAGAGTGACAAGATCCAGTTAAAGTTTCTAAAAGAATCTCACTGGCTGCCTTGTGTATAAAAAAAGGAAAAGTCACAAAATAAATGTGGGAAAATAAACAAATAAATAAAGGGCAAAAGATCTGAAAACAGACGTTTCACCAAAGAAGATGTGCAATGGAAATACACTCACGAAAAGATGCTTTACAAATTTATCATAGGTAAATGAAAATGAAAATCACGAGGAGATTCAACTACACACCTATTATAATGGCTAAAATCTAAAAAACTGACAATACCAACTGCTAGTGAGGATGTAGAGTAACAGGAACTCTCATTCACTGCTGGTAGGGATGTAAAATGCTATATGCAGCAACTTTGGAAGACAGTTCGGCAGTTTTTTATGATTCTAAATATAGTCTAATTTTATGATTCATCTTGACAATCCATATGTCCACAAAAAATGCTGCAAGAAAATTTATATAGCTTTGTTACTCATAATCACCAAAAACTAGAAGCAATCAAGATGTCTTTAAATTGGTGAATGGAAAAACTGTTACATACACCTTTACTTCACTTATCAACATGCCTAGGTTCCAAAGACCAGGTCATTATGCAAAATCACTGTTAATCGAAAATGGAGGATAACCATACCACAAAATGTAGGATGATTATATCATTACATAACTGCCAAATTACATCATTACATAACTGTGAAGTTACATTGTAACTGCCAAGTTACATTATACGACTGCCAAACTACTGAGAATTATGGCCCAGCCAAGTTGACACGAATCACATCTTGGTGTTTGTTATTGCCAGATGTACATAGTTAACGCACAAAAGAGTCAGTATATTTTTTACTATTGTCATAGATGTGAAATATTGGGTAACAAGACAGTCAATAAGTGAGGAGAAGGTGTATTCATACAATGTAACAGTACTTAGAAATAAAGATAAATAGCTATGAAGTGACAAAAAAGAACGAATTTTAAATGCATACTGCTTAGTGTAAAAAGTCAGTCTACATCTGTGGAAACTGTATCAACTACATCTTTGGAAAGAGATGATGGAGAAGCTCAATATCATTGGTCAGAACAAGGCCAGGGGCCAAATGCAGAAGAGACCATCAATTGCTTATATGCAAGTTCAAGTAGAAGCTGAAGAAAATTAAAACGAGTCCATGAGACCCAAAATACGTCCTTGAATATGTCTCACCTGAATTTAGAGACCATCTCAAGAATAGATTTGATACGTTGAAACTAATGACCGAAGACCAGACAAGTTGTGGGATAACATCAAGGACATCATACATGAAGAAAGCAAAAGATTATTAAAAAGACAGGAAAGAAAGAGAAGGCCAAAATAGATGTTAGAAGAGACTCAGAAACTTGCTCTGGAACATACATAGCTAAAGGAAACAGAAGAAATGAAGTAAAAGAGTTTAACAAAAGATTTCAAGGCCAGCTCGAGAAGACAAAGAAAAATATTATGACGAAATGTGTAAAGACCTTGAGTTAGAAAACCAAAAGAAAAGAACACGTTCGGCGTTTCTCAAGCTAAAAGGACTGAAGAAAAAATTCAAGCCTCGAGTTGCAATATTGAAGGATTCTATGGGCAAAATATTGAATGATGCAGAAAGCATCAAAAGCAGATGGAAGGAATAGAGTCAACAGAGTCAAAAAGAATTGGTTGACATTCAACCATTTCAGAAGGAAGCTTATGATCAAGAACTAAATGTTTTGAAGGAAGAAGTCCAAGCTGCACCGAAGGCACTGGCAAAAAACAAGACTGCAGGAATTAACAGGATACAAATTGAGATGTCTCAATAAATGGATTCAATGCTGGAAGTGCTCACTCGTCTATGCCAAGAAATTTGGAAGACAGCTACCTGGCCAATCGACTGGAAGAGATCCTTATTTGTGACCATTTCAAAGAAAGGTGATCCAACAGAATACGTCAAAAAGAAAAAAAACCTTGCATTTAGGTTTATTCCAACACATAGTGACGCTATAGGGCAGAGAATCGACTCATACGGCAGAGCAAAACTGCCCCATAGGGTTCCCAAGGCTGTAATCTTTACAGAAGCTGACTGCCACATCTTTTTCCTGCAGAGCAGCTGGTGGGTTCAAACCACCAACATTTTGGTTAACAGTCAAGCACTTTAACCACTGTGCCACCGGAGCTCCTAAAGTATATCAGACTCTCACCAACTGTACTACCCCTTTGGCAGGTAGAGGGAGAAGCTGGTTTTTTCTCCCCAGCACTTTCTCCAAGGGAACAAAATGTTGATCGATTGTTTTTAATGTGTATTGAAGTCTAGAGCATAAAGACAAGAAGAAAAGTTTCTCCCTGACCTTGTAGTGTATTTTTTTATGTATCATTGAATGTGTATTTTTTTATATCATTGTATATGTGTTCTTGAGAGAAGAAATTTTAATTTAGTTATTTGTATAAATTATTGATGCCCAGCCTCAATTAAAGAGCTGAAAACAGCAGGACAAACTGTACACACGTATTTAAATTGTGTATTTAGGGACAAGCAAAAGCCCCATTGAAAAGACATTTTTTTGGGTTTGTTTGTTTGTTTTGGTGAGTTTAAATGGTCAGCATGCCTGAGGATTAATGAAATTTTTGAAATATGTAGTCAATAACTTTTGATCACTATAATCATATTTGTTCCTACTTAGCACAACTTTCCCAAACCATTTAATCACCTGTATTCATTGCTTCAGGAAGAAGTTGGTTACATTCTAGAACAAAGACATCTGTTGAGTTGTTGAGTAGATTTTCAACCCATATCAGACACAAGAGTCTGAAAGCAAAGAACTTTTGATTTGCAATAACTAGGCTCTTGTGAGAAAGAAATGTTTGCTTTGAATTTCAAAAAAGGCTTAGCTTGGCTTGGCAGCTCATAAGACAGAGCTTGAATTTCTGGGTGATATATTAATAGGCAGATAATAACACAAGACAGAGCATCACATTTCCTGACTATTGAAGAAAAATAAATAAATAAATAAAGTTCAGAAAGTGACTAACCAAATGGAGAGAATTTGAGAAGAGGGAAAGAAGTAAACCAAAGTTGCCTTGATATACTCCTGTCCTTGGTTCCAGTCAGCATTTAATTTTTTGCGGTCAGGTGCTAGAATATAAAAACTGTCCTAATAAATTCAGGGACCTGGCTGGAACCCTGGAAGCATGCAGATACATAATGGACCCTTCGCCATGTTGATAACAGCTAAAATGGAGTAAAAATTGTCACAAGGTAGTGCTTGAAAGAGTCTGACATAGGAACCTTCCACTCCTCACCACTCCAACCCCCAGTCCCTGGTCATCCTCAAGTTTCCCCTTAGATTTATGTTATATGAAGGAGATATAAAAATTTACATAATCCTAGTGGAGAATTCAGAAGATAGCCAAGAGTAATGGCTAGCAAGTGCCCCTGGTGGGTGGGTTGTGGGAGGGGACCACCATTTAGCTAAGGGCCTAGACCTGCCAGATCTAGAGATAGGTTGAGAGCTGAGTCATACCTCAGGAGACTTGTATCACTCCTGAATGTCATGGTGGGGGCAAGTGCAAATGGCCAAGCTTCCAGGAACAATCACCAAGGTTGCCCAAGCTAAGGAGACTAATTCTGAGTTAAAACAGCAGTAGATATAGTGGGAACAGAGGCAAAACCAGACAGGAATATCCCCACAACACTGGCCTGAAAATGATCAAAGGAGAACAAGTGGAACCATATGGCTTTGCCCAAGTGCCATGATCCTATGCAATCTCCCACTGAATGCAGATTCCACTCAAGGGAGAAGGGAAGAAGGAGAAAAAGAAAGCTAAAAACATTGAGTATTTAACCCAAAAAGACTGAGTTAGTCTGCAAGTAACCAAGTTGTTTTTAATAAGTGCAGCAAGTTTGCTGTGGAAAAGAAATTGGTGTTCAAGAGCTAAGTTAATAATACTAACAGAGAAATAAATAGTTATATCTTTGCAGATTTGAGTGCTGAGACAATGAATTGTAAATCTGTTCTAAACCAAAAAGGAGAAACTAGTAATAACTAACTCATTCTGTTGCAGTACGTACATCATATATGAAAATGTCCTTAGGTTTCTAATCTGAAGCAAGTAGTATAATGTGACTATTTCTCTTCCAGTTGACTTTCAAATCCAGGATAGCCTCACCTAACTTCAGTGAGAAAATAGTAACTTTCTTTTTTTCTTTTTATCTCCAATATCGCAGACTACAATATAGTCATATAGAACTGACTGGAAATTATGTTCTGAATTTATTTACTCTGCATTATATACTAAGCACTTCAAATAAGTGCAAAAAATTATTTACATTTTGCTTTTCTATTACTTGATTGAAAAAATCTGTTAGACAATCTCATAAATTTGTCAAATTTGAGTAAAAAAGACTTAACACACACAACCAGTGTATCAGCCAATTCAAATTTCTTTTCTGCATTCACACGTAAACAGTGAACACTGAATCAGCAGTCAGTTTAGGTCCTCAGACCATTTCTCATCTTGGATTACATATCATATTCTCTTCTCTGATTCCTGCAACTAAGATTTTACCATTTGCCTGTCTACCTCCCTCATTTTTACTTCTATTGATTTTGATTCAAACTTGTCCCACACTAAATGACATTTAATGCTTGAAACAGAAATCAATCCTATGAACCAAATTTCATTTAATGTACTTTTGATAATTCCCATGCTAATGACTCAAAATTAGTTTACAATAAAAATCAAATATATCACCTGAGGACTAAATACTCAAATACATTCCTTCCTAGCCCAATGTTTTTAAATAACTTTATGAAAGTAGTAACAGTAAAAAATTAAAATTTCCCATAATTTCACTGACTGGAAACAATTACTGTGAACATTTTATTCTGTTTCGCTTATTTCCTTTTCTGTGTAGTGTTCTGCCTAATGCTTTGCAAAATATTTTCCCTTTATCTTCTTGATTTGTTTTACAAACCCAAGAATGTTCTTAATATGAGTTTCTTGTGTAGATTTCAATAATTAAAATTCCGTGGGAGCTAAGTTATCATCATCTCGTTATCTAGGATTTTGCTAGTCAGAATCAAGACAAATATATAGCTTTGCATATGTGGAACTAGCGAACACCTCTTCCATTCAACTGTCTTCTTTACTGCCTGTGCCAGCCAGACTTATATGGGAGGAGAATGAAAGCAAGTCAAGGTAGACTATTTGGCAATAACCTTTGGGGTTCTAAGTTCTTGATTTGGAAGGATTCATTTTTTTTGGATGTTATTTAGTAGATTTTAAATTTTGTTATCAGAATAAGCCTAAGGGTTACAGTAAAGCAGACTCAAAAAAGTAGGTAGAGGAGAAATTTTGAAGCTTCTCCAGTGTCCAGATAAGCAGCTGATTAAGATTTCAGGGTCCATTCCTTGAAGAATACTGTTTCCAGTGCCTGGCAACAGAACTTAGAGAGTGGTTTCAATAAAAAGGTAAAGAGTATCAGAGAGTACCAAATTGAGAAGTCAATGAAACTGGAGAAAAAAAAAGTCTATACTACTTTTCAATCAATTTGACAGTGAAAAACAAAGGAAGTAGAGTGGTAGCTTGAAGGGAATACAGGCCTGAGGAGAGCTTGATTGTTTTAGAATTATACCAAGATAGGACAGGCTATGCTATAATAACATAACCCAAGTCTGTCAGAGGCTTAGAACCACAGGGTAATTTTTTGCTCACCTTGTGTGTACACATCAGAGGGGCCACTGAGGAGCTCAGGCTGATAGAACAAACTGTCTTCTTGAACATTGCTAGCTATTGAGGCAAAGGAAAAAGAGTTCTGCAATAAAGTGGTCATCAGGTAATGACTTATTTCACTTCTGCATTAACTTACTGTCTGTACCTAGTCACTGGGCCCCATTCAACCAGCAGTGAGCACAAAGTGCAATCCTATTGTTTGACCTGAGGGTGGAGAGCTGGAAATATTTGACAAATAACACTAAAGATTACCACAAAGAACTTAAAGGGGAGGGTGACAGTTGAGAGAAAAAAATAAAAATTAAAAAGGCAAACACAATCATTGTTAGAGAAAAGTACAAGAGACAGAGAGAAGACACTGAATCTTGGCTAAGGCATAGGGGTTCTATACTCTGAGCAGAAAAAGTAATTCAGTAAAAAGTGAGTTTAAAGGTGGAATGATCAGAAGTTGAGAATGTCTTGTTGTTGTTAACACTCTCAATGTTTTCTAGAAAGGAGGAAGAAAATTTTGGCTTAGAGTGAACAGAGTGAATAGGAAGTAATAGGATTAAAAATACTGGTACAAGTTTGGACAAGCAGCCTGGCTGGTAAGAATGGCAATAAGTTGATGGGGGCCATATAAAGAATGTTAAGCAGTCAGCATTCGGGACCCCACTGAGGTGTGGGACCATATATTTTATAGGCCCTAATCTGTGAAGTTACAGTGGTTAAGAGCTTGGCTGCTAACAAAAGGTCGGCGGTTTGAATCTACCAGCCGCTCTTTGGAAGCCCTATGGAGCAGTTCTACTCTGTTCTGTAGGGTCGCTATGAGTTGGAACTGACTGGAGGACACATAACAACAACAACAATCTGTGGAGCCCCAGTGGCACAGTGATTAAGAGGTGGGCTGCTAACCAAGAGGTCAGCAGTTTGAATCCACCAGCCGCTCCTTGGTAACCATGTGGGGTAGTTATACTCTGTCCTATAGAGTCGCTATGAGTCAGAATCAACCCAATGGCAACCGATTTTTTATGTTTTCATCTGTGAAGCAATAGGATGATAAGTGGCCCAGAGCAGAAGCAAACAAAGCAGCAAGTTATATTTATGCAAGGCTCAGGACTGATGCAGTGAAAGCAGATAAAGAACTCAGGAGTAAAAGAAAAATAAGAGTTATGGTAAGAATGCTTTCATTCTTGGGCCATAGAAGCCGGGTTGTTTGGCAAAGAAAGAGAAGTATAGTAGATGTAGAGACTGGAACAGAGGCAGATTCTGGGATTGAAGGTTTCAATCAGATCAATGAACAAATAGTATACCAGAAATAAGGAGGCTAAGAGTAAAATGATTGGAAATCATAATTTTTTAATTTAATATATTAACATATTTAATATATTATTTTACTTAATGTATTAGTCAGGATATGAAAGCTTACTGCTCTAATAAACAACCTCAAAACTTTAGTGGCTTAACAATATATACATTTATTTCTCACACAATGTCTACTGGGGTGTTCCTATTGAGACAGCTTTCTCTAAGCAGTGAACTAAATGGATCCAGGCTCCTTCCATCATGTGGCTGTATAGACTCAGAGTTCCTTGCTTCCAGTGATGAATACAGGGAAGAGAGAATTTAGAAGATTGAAAGAATGTTCTAGCTCATTTCTGCCCATAATCCTTGCCAGAACTATTTATTTTCACTTTTAAGCAAATATACTTGGAAGTGTAGTCTCTCTGTATGTCTAAAAAGGGAAATGAAATGGTGCCTTAAACTTACAGCATTTTCTTTTCCGTACCCATATTGCCTTCTAGTCAAGAACCATGTCATTGTCATTCCCACATATAGAATAAAACCAAAAAAACCAAACCCATTGTCATCAACTCATAGCAACCCTATAGGACAGAGCAGAACTGCTCCATAGGGTTTCCAAGGAGCAGCTGGTGGATTCGAACTGCCGACCTTTTGGTTAGTTGCCAGAGCTCTTAACCACGGCGCCACCAGGGCTCCGCATGTAGAATAATACACTCCATATCTTCCCAAAGGAGATAATCAAAGTCTCAACCAGTCACCACATCCAACTCATAGTCCAAGATTTCCAGTTCTTGTGCAACCTTCTACATCAAGTCTAGATACCACCACTCTTTGTCCAGCAACCTATGAACTTTAAAGCTAAGTTATCTGCCTCCGCACCCCCCACCCCCACCCCAGCCTACACACACAAATAGACTCAATACACAATCTGGAGCAGGGAAAGGCTTATTGCAATAAAAATTTTCTTTTGGAAAAGGAAAATTGGAGACTAGTTTAACCAGTTGCCGTCCAGTCAATTCTTGACTCACCGCGACCACATGTGTGCCAGAGTAGAACTGTGCTCCATAGGGTTTTCAATGGCTGATTTTTCAGAAGTAGATCTCCAAGACTTTCTTCAGAGGTACCTCTGGTCAACTCAAGCCTCAACCTTTCATTTAGTAGCCAAGGGTGTTAACTGTTTGAACCACACAGAGACTTCTATAGCAATTATGAAATCTCACCGGACAGACATCATGAATGTCCCCTATCCTGGGGCTAGGGACATCCTTTAATAAAAATGCCTTGATTCTACTAAATGGGAGGAAAACACTAGTTCATTATTATCTATCGGTCCTGACCTTGCCATCTAGTAAGTTCACACTTGTCCATTATTCTCTTTGGTCCCATCAGATGTGTGTGTGTTAGAGGGTATTCTCACCTCAGAGTCATGAATTCTTCAAAGCTTGTCCCAACTCATAGAACTTTGCAGGTCTGGAAGATTTTTAAACTTGAATGGTTAAAGGCATTATTAATCCACACACAGTTTCTTTGGTAAAATGATTCACTGAAACTTAGTTGGCTTCTGATCTATTTGCCTTTAGTTTGAGCCATGTGGTAGTCACCACACCCAAAGTTCTTTCTTAGACCTTCCTAGACTTGCAGTCCTGAACCTTTTTTCTTCCTACTCTTAAAACCCTCTTTTTGAAGTTAATAACAGCTTTCTTGAGGCTATTTGGAACAATACCTGGGAAAACCATACCCTTAATTTAATCTTTTCCTTGAGTTACTTTATTTCTTTATTCTGTTAAGATGGTTTATCTAGTTTGTTTTAGAAAGGCTTCTTAAAATCCCATTTTTTAATCATTTAAGATCTGGAAGATGTTAGTTTTTCCAACCCTACAAAGCTCAGAAAGTCTGTACTATCTCTGTGCTCTTACATACATGCTTGTAAACTGGCTGATTCTTTCCCAAGCTCTTTATTTTATTAACTTGCCAAATGTAGCTAGTAATAATCAATCCACACTGTTCATGTTGTATTTTATTCTTATCTAGATTTAACAGCTCAGTAGCCATATAAAATGCCTCTCAAGTTGTTGCAGGCAATAGTATCACCAAATTTTCATTGCTGCGATACATAGATTGCCATTTTTCCAAAGTCTGATACAGGAACATATTTTTTTTAAGACACTAATTTCTGTATTTGTCACAAAATTTAATGCCATGACAATATCTCAGTAATTTTACATGTATATGCTGGAGCCCTGGTGGCACAGTGGTTAAGAGCTTGGCTGCTAACCAAAAGACTGGCAGTTCAAATCCACCAGCTGCTCCTTGGAAACCCTGTTAAGGCAGTTCTATTCTGTTCTGTAGTAGGTCAATAGGAGTCAGAATCAACTCAATGGCAATGGGTTTGTTTTTTGGGTTTTATATATATATAACTTTATTATGATATATGTGTGTGTGTGTATACATATACATTTTTAAAATACTTTATTTTTGTTATTGTTGTTAAATGTACAGTAAAACATGCATCCTTCAACAATTTTTTCATGTACAATTCAACATCCTGCAGCAATTTCTTCATGTACAATTCAATGACATTGATTACATTCTTCAAGTTGTGCAGCTATTCTCACCCTCCTTTTCCAGAATTTTTCCTCCCCCATTAACATAAACTCACTGCTCCCTAAGCTTCTTATTTAACCTTTCAGTTGCTGTTGTCTATTTGATCTCATATAGATAGTTCTTTAAAAGGGCACAGTGCTCAAGACAGACATTTTTAATAATTGTTTAACCAATACAAAGTCCAGTGTGATGTGGAGCAGTCACCTAGATGACTCCTCTTCAGATGGTAATTTGATAATTTCATGGGTCCTTTCTCTTCCATCTTTTCCTGCCACCAACCACTAGGTAGTCAGACTCCTAAGGCGGAGCCTTTGTATCTGGCCAGCCCACAGGCAAAGAAGGAAAATGGAAAATTTTGTTTCGGAGACAGGACTGGAAGTGATACCCACATGATATTGACTAAAACTATTTACATGATACACCTGGATGAAAGAGGACTGAAAAATGTGGTCTTTATATGGGTTCTGGATGAAAATAATGTCTTTAATACAGAGCCTTTTGTATTATGTATATATATTTATATATATGTAAATATATTTGGTCATAAATAAGTTAAACATTCCCTGGTTCTTACCTAAAATGGCGTAAAAATCTACCCTATTATCTATTTCTGGCTAATTCTACTCCGAAGCTAAACTTCATTTACTACTTTGAAATAGCATAAATTGCCTTCTTTATAGAAAAATTAAAAGAAAAAAGAACATAATCACTTATTTTATTCATATAATTTTTATTAGATAATCCAAAGAGCAATTAAAGCATGTAATAAACAAAACATAAGATGAAATGATAGTTTGAAAAATGAAAGTTCATATTTTCAAAGACTCTTCCACTTTGAATTTACTTTTTTCTTCACATTTTGCTCTATCCCGATACTGTATCTACTAACTTGTCACATCTCCTTTCACAGTTCAATTCCTACCCTTGATGCTGGTCTCAGGAATACTGATTAGTTTATTGCCATATCAACAGGAACTAATTTCTGAAAACATTGATACAAATAGCTTTCCATCTGTCCTGGGAGTGATATGTTTTTATTCACATATACTAAAGATAAAAAAGAAACTTCAAGAATCCTGAATCATTATGCTTGTTATATGTAATCAGTGAGGCAGAGTATATCACTTGAATATCTTTGGTTTATAGGAAGCGGTGAAAAGAGGAAACTATTTGCATTTCTTTTGTATGAAGCACTTTTGCACGCACTTGCAAATATACTAGAATGCACTGTCCCAAGGAAAGTAAAATGAATATGAAATGATATTAAAATGAGAACATGTTCTAGTACTCCAACATTTTGATTTATTCCGTTCTCTCAGTCATGCTTGGTACCAAAATGTGAAACAGTAATAGTGTCTTATATAACGGTAAAAGTAGTTTACAAAGCCAGCATAAATTTAGTGACAAGTAACACTGAGAGTTTACTATGAGGCAATCATTCATTTAGCTCTCTTATTAATTCTGTATATTGTTGTTAGGTGTCGTGAAGTCGGCTCTGACTCATATAGACCCTATAACAGAAAGAAACTTTGCCCGGTCCTGTGCTATCCTCAAAAATCATTGCTACTTTTGAGCCCATTGTGCAGCCACTGTGTTAATCCATCTTGCTGAGAGTGTTCCTCCTTTTTGATGACCCTCTATTTTCCAAGCATGATGTCCTTCTTCAGGGATTGGTCACTCTGATAACATGTCCAAAGTGAGAAAAAGTCTTGCCATCCTCACTTCTAAGAAGCATTCTGGTTGTACTTCTTCCAAGACTGATTTGTTTGTTCTTCTGGCAGTCCATGGTACATTCCATATTCTTCACCAACATCACAATTCAAATGCATCAATTCTCCTTCGGTCGTTCTTATTCAGTGTCTGTCTTTTGCATACGTATGGGGTGACTGTAAATACTTGGGTCAGGTGCACCTTGGTCATCAAAGTGACATCTTTCCTTTTAACACTTTAAAAAAGTCGTTTGCAGCAAATTTGCCCAGTGCAATACTTCATTTGATTTCTTGACTGCTGCTTCCATGGTGTTGATTATTGAACCAAGTAAAATGAAATTCTTGACAATTTCAATATTTTCTCCATTTATCATGATGTTCATTATTGATCCAGTTGTGAGGATTTTTGTTTTCTTTCTATTGATTTATATTCTTCAAGTCATCTTTACTTTAGGCAAGTAAGGTTGTGTTATCTGCATATCACAGGTTGTTAATGGGTCTTTCTTCAATCCTAACGTGTTAGGTACTATTATTATCTCCAGATTAACCAGAAAGCTACTGAGGCAGAGAAATAGCATATAAGATGTCCAAGATCACATAGTAAGTGGCAGAGGCAGGATTTAAATTCAAATGGTTTAACATCAGAGTCCACACTCTTAAACACAACCCTGTGCTCCCAATACAATAACCTAATTACAGTAAAATAAAAAGAAAGCCATCGATTAGTTCTGCTTATGTTTATAGATGTAAATATTCTAAAAAAAAAAAAAAGATTAGTAAATTGAATCTAAATGTAGATAAAATGTATCATGACTACGTAGAGTTTATTTCAGGAATTTAAGGATGATTCACAATCAACAAATTCATAAAAATAAAACATTCATCAACGAATGATTAGAAGTCACGATTCAATAATTAAATATAAAAGAAGACATTAAAAAAATCACTGTCTCTTCTTTTTAAGAATTAAGTAAAATAAGATTATGAGGATTCTTCTTAAATATAATAAAGCATACTTAGCTGAACAGTAAATAATATTGTGTTCATCTGCATATCTGCAATATGCAGATAATACAACCTTACTTGCCGGAAGTAAAGACGACTTAAAACACTTACTGATGAAGATTATGTACCCTCTTTTATACAAGTATTGGTAATTCATGTCTCCTCTCTTTTTTTCTTTATCAGTCCAGCTAAAGCCTTATTACTTTTACTTTACATAAAATCAACTTTGGATTATGTTGGTCTTTTCTATTGACTTTTTCATCCTTAATTTTTAAATTTATATTCATATCTTTATTATTTCTTCCTTTCTACTTTCTTAGGGTTTAATTTACTCTTTTTTTTTCTTAACTAGAAAATCAGAATGCTGATTTGAGCTCTTTCCTTCTTTTTTATTATAAGCATTTAAATTTATAATTTCCCTCTATGCATTGCTTTTAACCTCATCCATAAATTTTTATATTTCTATTTTCATAATTATTCAATTAAAGTATTTCTAACGTCCTTTGTTATTTCTTTATTGACCCATTGATTATTTAGAAGTGTAACTTTGCAATTCCATGCTTATATATCCTCCCTTCATCCTTTACACTATAGCTATTACATATATCTACATATATTCAAATCCTCACAGGATAATGGTATGATTTTTCTTTTGAATAGTAATATGTATTATGCATAAATTAAGAAGAAAAATAAAAAAAAATAGAACTTTTTATTTACTCAGAGGCTCTTCATTGTTTTCTGACGATCCAACTTTCTATCTGATATTATCATCCTGAAGAACTTCATTTAACATTAATAGCCTCTTTAAGTTCGTTGTCTGCTAGTTTCAAAAACTGTGTCATTTAAAGATTGGTCACAGATAATTTTCATCTCTCCTGAAATATCCATTTTCCAGGATCGTCATTATTTAGGGTAACTTTAGAATGTATCCCAGACATTATAAGTATTATTTTGTGAAGATTCAAGATTCTTTTTTTTTTGTCCCCGGAAGGATGATGTTTCTCGTTTTAGCATGTTGTCATCTTAATCGGATATGAACTAAAAACTCTGCTTTTTTGAGCAGGAACTCCAGTGTCAAGTCAGATTTTTTATCTTTAAGTTTCTTTGAGTTTGTCCACAGACACATGGTTCAGGGGTCGGTGAGGAATGTGGTTAGACAGAATTTGGAGATCTCATCCCAGCTTCTTTCTTTTATGAGATTTCCCCACTCTTTTTGGTGGCCACGGTTTTCTCAGCTCCTATTTATTCTTTATAGGCAGAAAAACTGTGGTACTTCCATTGACACTTCTTTCTCACATGTTGCACAGACTGCATTTGGCTCCAGGATAATAGCCTCAAAAATGAGAAAGCATTTGGTACTAGCTGAGATTTTTTGCTTTTTTTTTTTTTTTGTCTAGGTCTTCTAGGTGTTTTGTGTGGGGTATTGATTCAGTAGGGTCTTATTATAACCAAAGAGATGGCAAAAAATGTTTTAAGTTATTAAATACTAAACGCATTCTTATCAAAGCCGGGAACAAGATAGTGATGTCCACTATCACGATTATTATTCAAGGTTATAACTAGTAAACTAATACTGTAAAATAAAATAAAGGGGATACAAATCAGAAACAATAAACAACGTTAAAGTTATATGCATAAATTATCACTGATATGACACCTAGAAAAATCAAAGAGCAATTTGTAATAAACTATTTAAAATAATGGGGGGAAAAAACACTTTACCAAGCTTTATAGGTAAAAAGATAGTATCAAAACCAAATTGTTGTCTTTTATAAGCATGATAACCAAATCAAAAATTGAAATTTAAAATGCTCACTTAAAGAATGATTGAATCTGTTAGAGCTGGGAATAAGTTTACCAAATTAGATAATAAATTGTTACTGAAAGTTAGAAAAATATTGGCAAAAAAGGATAAGGTAGCATATTCCTGAATGGGAAGATTTAATATAATAAAAATGTTAATTATATATAAATATATATAAAGTCATATGTCTTTAATTCTCTTATACTCAAAACAACAATTAATTTTTGGGAATACCGGAAGATATGATTCTAAACACATACAAAATAATTTAAAAAAATTAATTGTTTTGGTAAACAGCAAAGAAAACCTAGCCTCTCCAAAATTAATATATATTATAAGTTTTAAATGATCAAGATATCATAATACCAGCATAAATACATGCAGAAAAGATCAGAGGAACAGAATATGATATCCAGAAATAAGTAAAATTATATATGACAATTAAATATATACATTAACGGTATCATTTCTAATTAGTGAGGAATGGTAGAAATAATTAACCATTTGCATGAACAAAATAAATTCAATTGTATGTAAATATTTTATAATCTATGGAAAATATTAAAGAAAATACTGACAATTTAAGTTGTAATTGTACACATTTTAAATAGTATAAAACACTTAAAACTACTAACAGAATGATGACAATATTTGTAACATACAGAGAAAAGTGTCAATACTCCCAAAAGAGCTCCTATAAATAACAGAAACACTATGCAAGAGAGAAATATATAGCTATCAAAAAAGAAGGAACAGTAGTTAAAAATCATATAAAACAGAGACTCACTCTCCTTAATAATCAAAGAAATGTAAATTAACACAATAATATAATGTTTTCCACCAATGACATAAACTAGAATTTTTTATAATAGTTATTTTGATGTGATTCTGGTAAACATGCATTCCCATACATACATGGTAGCAGTGTAGGTCATTTGGAAGTGATTTGTTGACAGCCGTATTGGATTTTTATTGCTACGTAACAAATTACCACAGATTTAGCAACTTAAAACAACACTTACTTATTATTTCACAGTTTCTATGTGTCAGGAGTGCGGGCAAAGCTTACCTGAGTCCTCTGCTCCAGGTCTCACAAAGCTAGATTCTAGATGCCAGCTGGGACTACGATCGCAAAGATTCAGTATCCTCTTCCAAGCTCACATGAAAGTTGGCTGCATTAATTTCCTTACAACTGTAGAACTCATGATAGCTGGCTTCATCAAGGCCAGCAGAAGATAGGAAGTCTGTGATACCTGAATCTTTTCTTTCAGCGAAGACCTAAGGCCTTTTTAAAAGGGTCACCTGATTAGATCAAGCCCACCTGGGATAATTTTCATTTGATTAACTTGAAGTTCAACTGATTAGGTACATTAATTACACCTGTAGACTCCCTTTACTTTTACCATATTCTACTGGTTAGTGGTAAATCATCTTAGAATTCTTCTTACTACAGCTACAAATTCAACTTTAACATGTTTATATTCTTTGAAAGAAAATAGAAAAAGCTGTAGTTATTGGTAGTTGTATTGTTTGTTTTTAGTTGAGGAATATGTTTTAAATGGGGTAGTCAGAGATGGCCTCGTTGAGGAAATATTAAAGCAAAAGACTTGAAGAAGATGAGGTAACAAAGCTTGAGACAAAACTTATAAGACCTTAGCTCACTGTCAATATTTCAGCTTTTATTCTAAATAAGATGGAAACCTATCGGTGGGTTTGAGCAAAGGAGTAACATGATCTCATTGTATTTAAAAAGAACCAATCAGGCTGCTTTTTGAGAGTTAGCTCTGTGGTATTGTCTTAGTTATCCAGTGCTGCTATAACAGAAATACCACAAGCGGGTGGCTTTAACAAACACAAAGTTATTTCCTCACAGTTTAGGAGGCCGGAAGTCCAAATTCAGGGTACTGGCTCTAGGAGAAGGTTTTATCTCTCTGTTAGCTCTCGAGGACTGTCCTTATCTCTTTGAGCTTCTGCTCCTGGGGGTTCTTCATTTGGCTTAGCATCTCTCTTCCCCATTTCAGCTTGCTTAATCTTCTCCTTTTATTTATTGTAAGAGATTGACTCAAAACACACCTTACACTAGTCCTGCCTCGTTAACATAACAAAGACCACCCATTCCCAAATTATATTTTAACCCCAGCCATAGAGGTTAGAATTTACAACACATATTTTTGGGGGACACAATTCAATCCAGAACAGGTATTAAGGATGTAATCAGTTAGTCCAGCTGGGAGGCTTTTGAATTAATCCAGACAAGGAATGGTGGCTTGAAAGAGGAATTGGGGAAAATGAACAGTAGTCAAATTTTGTGTTTACAGAAGTCCCCAGATTATGAATGACTTCCATTCCTAAATCTGTCTTTAAGTCAAATTTGTACATAAGTCGGAACAGTTAGGTATGGTTCATATCTAACATCAGTTAGTCAAATGTTTGTTGTAGCGTATAGTAGATATACTATACATAAAAAACATTCAACACTTCCAGATACACTAACACATCTTTAACATAATAATACAGTAATATGAATAATAATATTTTGATGCACGTCACAAAGTAGCATCCGTTCACTGTTATAAACCATTGTACGTACCTCAAATTTTTAATATAATAGGCTTTACTGGGGTTGGTTCGTAAATGCAAGTTGTACGTAAGTCAGGCATTTGTAACTGGGGGACTGCCTGTATTTGTGGAGCCAACAGCATTTATCACTCCTTTGCTTAAGGCCTTCCAATGGCAGACTGGAGGTGAGAGAGAGAGAGATGCTCATAAGCTTCTGGTTAAACAAATAAAAGGATGGACACGCGTTTTCTAGGATGGGGAAGCCTATAGGAGGATTAGGTTTGTGGAAGATGTATACAGCAAGATGAGAAGCTCATGTTTGGACATGTCTATTTTAGATTTTTAGTTCACATCCATGTAGAAGTAGTATGTAGGAGGATATATATATGGAGTTCGGAGATATAGTCTGAGATGAAGATATAAATTTGGGAGTCATCAGCATACAGATGATAATTAAAGCTAAAAGAAATTAAATCACGTGGGTAGGAAATGTAGCTACGATAGACGCAATCTAAGGACTGGGCTCTGGGGCACCAATATGTAGTTGTGAGGGATTAAGGAGTGAGGAAGCAACACTCTTAAGGAGATTTATTAGGAAGGGGAGCAGAAAAATGAGCTCTAGGAGTAGCTGGAAATGGATGTGGAAGTCAGTTAGTGTTTTATTTTTTTAATTGGGAAAAATAACATTATATTTGCACACTGATGGGAAAATTGCTGAAGTTATGTCCTTAGTAGGCAAGAAAAGATAGTGTTTAGTAGATACATTAATGGTTTGGCCTTAAATAGGAGCTGTATAATTCATCATCATAATAGGAGGAACATATGGGCATAACAACAATAAGAGCTGAGCATATGGATGTCATTGCTGGCACATGAGTAGATAGATGTAGTATGGGGCCTGTGAAAGTGTTCTTTGTCAAGGTCATTTTTTAGAGTTCCCAGAAGCAGTTCCTGAGGTGGAGATTCATGGGTAAGTGTCTTATTAAGGAAGTGCCCCCTGGGCAGTGCAAACCTCATCAATTTCCTACTTTCTAAGTTGCTATGAGTCAGAATCGACTAGACGGCAATGGGTTTGGTATTTTTGGTTTAGTTATGTAGAAGCAGCCATGGGAGCACAATAGTTAAGAGCTCAGCTGCTGATCAAAAGTTCGGTGATTTGAACCCACAAGCCTCTCCATGAAAGAAAAGATCTGGCAATATGCACCCATAAAGATTACAGCCTAGGAAACCCTATGGGTCAGTTGTACTCTGTCCTCTAGGGTTTCTGTGAGTCAAAATCAACTCAATGGCACACAACAACAGCTATATACAGGAGTCCCTGGGTGGTGCAAATGGTTAATGCATTTGGCTGCTACCTGAAAGATTGGTGGTTGGAGTCACTTAGAGGCTCCTTGGAAAAAAGGCCTGGCGATCTACTTCTGAAAAATCAGCCATTGAAAACCTTATGGAGCACATTTCTACTCTGACACACATGGGGTCATCATGAGACAGAGTCAACTCAGTGGCATCTGGTTCCCAGGAGAAACATGTTGGGAAGTTGGGAAAGGAGGACAGAGAGGGTGAAGAATCCAAACAAGTGTGCAATGTTAGCAAACTCACCAAGAGTGCCTTCGGCATAATCCCTCAGGGGAATGCTGGAGGTTAGATTTTACTTTAGAATTTATGATCATGGAAGTATAATGCATCTGCAGTTGATGCTATTTCTTTTGCTTTTATCTTTTCTGTTGGCAAGCAAGTTCATATGAGCATTTTCTTTCTTTATTTTTTGCAGTGTTAGCAAACTGCAGCAGTCCACCATTTAGTAGATTTGTGCATGTCCAGAGGCAGAGCACAAAACAACCAGTTCCCTGGTGTGGATTGTTACAGGAGCAGTGTGAGACAGGTCTGGCAAAAGTGATGGTAGCTTCCTGGTCTCTAATAGAGAGAAGCTTCCATTGTTGCCTGGTGCTGCTGTGGAACTTTAAGTATCACCCCTGAAAGCTCTACCGAGATCCTGCTTCTTCAGCTACCCAATGGTTCTATAGGATTTTTAACAATCTGTAATAAATCCCTTTTGCTTATTTGGATGAAATTGATTCAATTCTATAACAAATAGAGAAATTTGTGTTAGTATATGCTCCAGTGATATTATTAATGAAGCCCTTTTTCACTCTTAAAAGATTTAAGTTTGAATGAGAAATTGTATCATCAACAAACACCATATTCCTCAGATTCTTTTATATATATATATATATATATATATACACACACGTGTATAAATACAGGTAGTTCTCAACTTATGATGAGGTTCCATTCCAATGAGTCCATCATAAGTCAGTTCTGACATAAGATGAATATCCCCTTTTTTTAAAATTTTCATTATTACTACTTTCATTATGAGCACCTTTATACATCCAACCTTTATTTCTCTTTTGGGGTTGGAAATACTATGTATAAACTTACAGATATATTTTAACATTGTATATAGTACATATTACTAATACACCATAAGTCAGTGACTACCTTTATATGTACTTATATATGTATATAAAAATATATATATATATGTATATATATAAAATCCATTGCTGTTGAGTCAATCTCAACTCATAGCAACCCTATAGGACAGAACAGAACTGCCCCATAGGGTTTCCAAGGAGCAGCTAGTGGATTTGAACTGCTGACCTTTTTGGTTAGCAGCCAAGCTCTTAACCACTACATATACACATATATACACACATATATATACACACACATATATATACATATATATACACACGCACACACGTATATATACCACCACTCGTCTGTTAGTTGTACTTTAGTGGCTTGTGGGTTACTGTGATGCTGGGACATGGATGCAGTAGAGCTTTTGGGACTTTTCATTTACTAATGTGACATGACACAAAATGAGAAGAAACAGTTGCAAATATCCATTAATAATTGGAATGTGGACTGTATGAGGTATGAATCTAGGAAAAGAGGAAGTTGCCAAAAATGAAATGGAATTCTTGAAGATAGATATCCTAGGGATTAGTGAGCTGAAACGGACCGGTATTGGACATTTTGAATTAGGCAGTCGTATGGTATATCATTCCGGGAGTGACCAAATTGAAGAGGAATTGAGTGACAGTCATTGTCAAAAAGAACATTTCAAGATCTATCCTGAAGTACAGTGCTGTTAGTGATAGGATAATATCCATACACCTACAAGGAAGATCAGTTAATACAACGATTATTCAAATTTATGCACCAATAAATACAGCCAAAGGTGAAGAAATAAAAGATTTTTACCAACTTATGCAGTATGAAATTGATCAAACATCCAGTCAAGATGCCTTGATAATTACTGGTGTTTGGAATGTAAAATATGGAAACAAAGAAGAAGGATCAGTTGGAAAATATGGCCTTAGTGATAGAAACAATGCCGGAAATCACATGATAGAATTTTGCAAGACCAACGACTTATTCATTGCAAATACCTTTTACAACAGCATAAACGATGACTATACACATGGATCTCACCAGATGGAATACACAGAAATAAACTCAACTACATCTGTGGAAGGAGACAGTGGAGAAGCTAAATATTATTAGTCAGGACAAGGCCAGAGAAGAACTGCCAAACAGAACATCAATTACTCACATGCAAGTTCAAGTCGAAGCTGAAGAAAATTACAAGAAAGACATGAGAGCCAAAGTACAACATTGAGTATATCCCACCTGAATTTAGAGACCACCTCAAGAATAGATTTGACACATTGACCATTAATGACTGAGGACCAGAGGAGTTGTGGGATGACATCAAGGACATCATACATGAAGAAAGCAAAAGGTCATTTAAAAGACAAGAGAGAAAGCAAAGACCAAAGTGGGTGTCATAAGAGACTCAGATTGCTCTGGAATATAGAGTAGCTACAGTTAATGGAAGAAATAGTGAAGAAAAAGAGCTGAACAGAAGACTTCAAAGGGCAGCTCAAAAAGACAAAGTAGGGGGACCTCATACCACCAAGAAAGAAGCACCAGGAGCAGAGAGCATCCTTTGGACCCTAGGTTCCTGCGCAGAGAAGCTCCAAGTCTGGGGGAACACTGATGAGAAGAAGGCCAACAGAGAGAGAAAGCCTTCCCCTGGAGCTGACACCCTGAATTTTGACTTTTAGCCTACTATACTGTGAAGAAATAAATTTCTCTTTGTTAA
>NW_004443958.1:3120349-3259324 GCF_000243295.1 Trichechus manatus latirostris
AAAGACAAAGTAAGTATTATAATGAAATGTGCAAAGACATGGAGTTAGAAAACCAAGAGGGAAGAACATGCTCGGCCTTTCTCAAGCTGAAAGAACTGAAGAAAACAATTCAAGCCTCAAGTTGTAATACTGAAGGATTCTATGGGCAAAATATTGAATGACACCGGAAGAGTCAAAAGAAGACGGAAGGAATACAGAGTCACTGTACCAAAAAGAATTGGTCAAAGCTCAACCATTTCAGGAGGTAGCATATGATCAAGAACCAACGGTACTGAAGGAAGAAGTTCAAGCTGCACTGAAGGCTTTGGGAAAAAACAAGGCTCTGGTAATTGATGGAATACCAATTGAGATGATTCAACAAACGGATGCAACACTGGAAGCACTCACTCATCTATGACAAGAAATTTGAAAGACAGCTATCTGGCCAAGAGACCAGAAGAGATACATATTTGTCCCCATTCCAAAGAAAGATAATCCAACACAACACGGAAATTATCAAACAATATCATTAATATCGCATGGAAGTAAAATTTTTTCTGAAGGTTATTCAAAAACAGTTACAGCAGTACATCGACGGGGAACTGCCGGAAATTCAAGTCAGATTCAGAAGAGGACATGGAATGAGGGATATAATTGCTGATGTCAGATGGATCTTGGCAGAAAGCAGAGAATACCAGAAAAATCTTTACCTAGGTTTTATTGACTATGCAAAGGCATTAAACTGTGGGGATCATAACAAATTATGGGTAACACTGAGAAGAATGGGAATTCCAGAACACTTAATTGTGCTTATGCAGAACCTGTACTTAGACCAAGAGGCAGTCCTTCAGAAAGAACAAGGGGATACTGAATGGTTTAAAATCAAGAAAGGTGTACATCAGGGTTGTATCCTTTCACCATACATATTCAATATGTGTGCTAGCAAATAATCCAAAAAGCCAGGCTACATAAAGAATGCAGCATCAGGATTGGAGAAAGATTCATTAACTACCTGAGATATGCAGATGACACAACCTTGCTTGCTGAAACTGAAGAGGACCTGAAGTACTTATTGTTGAATATCAAAGAATACAGCCTTCAGTATGGGTTACACCTCAACATAAAGAAAACAAAAATCCTCACAACTGGACCAGTAAACAACATCATGATAAGCAGGGAAAGATTGATGTTGTCAAGGATTTCATTTTACTTAGATCCACAATCAACACCAATGGAAGCAGTAGTCAAGAAATCAAACAATGTATTGCATTGCTGCAAAAAAAACCTCTTTAAAGTGTTAAAAAGCGAAGATGTCACTTTGAGGACTAAGGTGTGCCTAACCCAAGCCATGGTATTTCCAATCATCTCATATGCATGAGAAAGCTGGACAATGAATAAGGAAGACAGTCAAAGAATTGATGCCTTTGAATTATGGTGTTGGAGAAAAATTTTGAATATATCATAGACTTCAAACAAATCTAGCTTGGAAGAAGTACAGCCAGAATGCTTCTTAGAAGTAGGAACAGCAAGACTTGTCTCATGTACTTTGGACATGTCATCAGGAGGGATCAGTTGCTGGAGAAGAACATTATGCTTGGTAAATCAAAGTGTTAGTGAAAAAAGAGGAAGACCCTCAATGAGATGGATGGAAACAGTGGCTGCAACAATGGGCTTAAACATAGCAAGGATTGTGAGGATGGAGTAGGACTAGGCAGTGTTTTGTTCTGTTGTACATAGTGTTGCTATGAGTCAGAATCAACTTGATGGCACCTAACAAAAACATATACATACAAATATAAATATATATATACGTATATATATTTAACTGCTAAATGATTGACTGAGTATCTGTACTTAACATGTTTGAGGCCTTATAATAGGGAAATACTAGGTTTTAGAACATACTGGATTCTCAAAAAATTGGGGATGGAAGAGAGGAGAAAGCCAAATGGAGACTGGGACTTGAGTAACTGACCAAGATTCAAGATTTTATTTAAAGAGGTGGCTACTCTGTGGGAATAAAATGAGATAGGCAGGGACAGAGATGGAAACATCCTTAATTAAATGATCAAATCTAACCTCATAATTGAAGGGACAAACACAGGTCCCCTTAGTAATTTACTCAAGGTGCCAGTCACTTATGTGGCACACCTGCCAAAGTGTTTAACCTCATTCCTACTGTGAGGAAACAATCAGATAAATCCAAATGGAGGGACATTCAGCCAAACAACTGTCCTGGATTCTTCAATTATGCAATCTCATGAATAATGTAGAACAAAAAAAGCCTGGGAAAATCTTCTAGATCAAAGATACTAATGAAATACGACATGATCCTAAAACAAGGCATGAACCTGATTAGATCCCGGATAATTGTCTCCATGAACAACTGCCTCCTTTGCTAGGAGATCAGAAGAACTGGCTGGTTCCTGGCTACCATTACTGAATGTTTTGATCAAAGATTCTATAGAAGAATCCTGATCAAAAGGGGAAAACGCAAAACAGAATTTTAAATTCTCATGGGATCTAAACTTTCTGGAGCCATGGAGGCCGAATAAACCCCTGAAACTATTGCCTCGAGATAGCCTTAAAACTTAATCCTTAAACCAAAAATATCACTGGAAGTCTTTCTAAAACCAAATAATAATTTAAATGTAAAGAATGTCTGCCTTGAGCATTGTGCTCTTTTCAAATCTATCTGTATGGGACTAAACTGACAAGAGCAACTCAAAAGATAATATAGGAAATTTAGTGGGCAGTGAGTTTATGCTAATGAGGGAGAAATAACTCCTTAAAGGAGGGTGAGAATGGTTGCATAGCTCGAAGACTGTAATGAACGTCACTGAATTTTACATGCAGAAACTGTTCAACTGGTGTATGTACTGTTGTGTATATTCTCACCACCAGCAACAAAATAAAATAAATTATTAAAAAAACATAATAATAACACAGGTGTAAAGGAATTATTTATACAAATGCAGAAATTTGAATATGGATGCTATATTTGATAATAGTATTGTGTTCATGTTAAATTTCCTGAATATAATGATTAAATTGTAGTCTTATTTTTAGAAAATATATGCCAAAGTATTTAAGGGAAAAACATCACAGTGTCTGCAACTCTCTTTCACGTGGTTAGGGGGAAACATAATATGCGTCTGTGTGCCTACACACCCACGCATGGGCACACATTCAGTTTGCATGCAAATGAGAGTTAAATTGTTAAAAAGCATTGGATTAGGTTAAAAGTATAAATGAGTTCATTGTATTGTTTTCATAAATTTTCTAAAGTATTAAAATGTTTAAAAATAAAGTACGTAAGGAAAACTGTAAAAAAGTAGTCTGCAAAATTAAAGTTACTGTAATAATATTGCCATTTGCAAATCAATAAGAATAAAGGAAAGTCAAAAATTATCAGACTATATGTC
This sequence comes from Trichechus manatus latirostris, assembly GCF_000243295.1. NCBI lineage: Eukaryota > Metazoa > Chordata > Mammalia > Sirenia > Trichechidae > Trichechus > Trichechus manatus. Next base: position 3,123,754 of record NW_004443958.1, read on the forward strand.
CACCAGGAAATACAATCTATCATCTTGGGTTTTTTAAATGAAAAGTAACACCTAAGTGGCACTGAATCATTGGTTCAAAATTGTCACCTAGCTTATAAAAGTTATTATTAAAAAAAAAAAAAAATGCTGTCAAGTCGATTCCAGCTCATAGCGACCCCTTGTGTTTCAGAATAGAACTGTGTTCCATAGGACTTCCAAGGCTGTGATATTTCAAAAGAAGATTGCCAGACCTTTCTTCTGAGGTGCATATAGGTGGATTCGAACCACCAACCTTTTGGTTAGTAGCCATGAGTTTAATACTTTGTGCCACTCAAGGGTAATTTCAAAATTACTGATTTATATCAATGCGAGCTGTACACAAGAAATATATGTATTCATCTGGTGTAATTTTACCAAGCAGGCATAATTTCAGTTCATTCACGTAAGCATTAAGAGAGAGTTACCTTGTGCTTTTAGAATTCATATTGCTGAAAATCATATTTAACATGTATCTGTGCTCATAATCCAGATACTGAGTGTACAAGTGTTTATTTTATTGCCTATTTTTAATGCATTATTAAAATGTATATGTATATTCACAAGTGTATATTTTAAATAGCAACAATTTATTAATATTATTGTTAGTGCATTTGTATTAATACATAAATGAGTATTAAAATAATTATTACAATACTGTTCTGTGCATCCTCCATCTTAAATTAATATTCTTCTCACTTTTTTCATAGAAAACAAAGTATTAGAAATTTCTGCTTGTTCTCATTTTAGTCAGTCAGAAATTAGGTCCTAAATTTCACTATATTTGAAGTTCTTTGTTTTTACCAATTACATGCATTTAAAAAATAAATTTAAATTGAATGTTAGACTTTATGAAAAGTCCTATGATCAGAAGCACAGTGTGCTTAAATGTGATAACCCACTGAAAAATCCACTGCCATCGAGTTGAGTCCAACTCATAGAGACTCTATAGGACAGGGTAGAACTGCCCCATAGGGTTTCCAAGGAGTGCCTGGTGGATTCAGACTGCTGACCTTCTGGTTAGCAGCTGAGCTCTTAATGACTGCGCCACCAAGGCTCCATGTAAGTGTGATATTTTCATTAATTTGCTTAAAAGCCAAAAATGATGGAGTAAAAGGTTACTTGAATTTTTTCTTAAACTAGGAACACAATGGATCTGTAGTCCTTTAGGGACTCAAGCCTATGAGAAAACTAGATCTATTTCTATGGAAACAAGTTTTAGCTTAAGGGAAAGTTGTGAATCAGTGTCTTTTGTGTAGAAAGATAGATTTGGATTTTTGCAACACCGAGCTGTCAGGTTACCTAACCTAGCTGATTTTCTGCAGTTAGTAATTTTGACAGTATCAGTTATTTCACACTTTCTACTTCTGCTAGACTTTTATATTTCTTTTTTTCCATCATTATTTCTTTTATTACAATGAACAATTTTATAGCATATTTAATTTTTTTTTTTTTTTTAATCTGACATCTATTCTGTGAAGGAAACCCTGGTGGCGTAGTGGTTAAGAGCTACGGCTGCTTACTAAAAGTTGGCAGTTCAAATCCACCAGGCGCTCCTTGGAAACCCTGTGGGGCAGTTCTACTGCATCCGATAGGGTCGCTATGAGTCGGAATAGACTCGATGGCAATGGCTTTGGGTTTTTTTATTTGTTTGTTTGTTTTCTGTGAAAGTAACATCTTTTTCTCCCCACATTTCTCCTTCAACCTGCCACTGTCATTTTTGCTGAATTGTTTAGAGAAATAGTAAGTGGAATTCTCCCCTCATTTGAAATAGGTAAATTTTTGATAAGCTTCAGAATAATGGATGGGCAGCAGTTCAAATCAGAGCAGGAAAGGAAAAAAAAAAAAGGAATCTCAAAGCTACTATATTAGTTTGCTTTTTGAAAGAAATTAAACAGTATATATCAAGTTCACAGTTTTATTTTGGATTGAGCTCTCTATAGACATGACTACATTGTGTTTTGAAATAATAACACAGATAGTCTTACGAATGATTCATTGAATGTCGTTTTACTTTTAGTAGCACTGAAATCCTTTTGCCCTCTCCAGTAACTAAAGACATTAACACATATTTAAAAATCTGTTAAGGTTTCTAGTGAATGTATAAAACTCTGATTAAAAGAAATACTAAGAAATTTTCATAAGCAACAAAGAGAACACCACACAATATACTATAAAATCACAGTCACTAGTTAAAACATTATTCTTGTGTCCATCCCTTATGATTATTTATGTTCCACAAAAGCAAGTTTAAAACTTCAGTAAAACTATTTTCTTATCTCTGAAACCCTCCCCCACCAGATGATCTCTAGATCACAAAATATCCTCATTTTTTTCTTTGTGGCTAACACAGGAGTATGAATAAAATAAATCTAAAATATCATTAAGGACAAAATTACAAAATAGAAATATAATAATGAAAAGCATAGGGGTACAAATTGTCTATTTTATTTTATAAATTGGAAAATATAACTTTCCTTCCCTCTCTTCCTCCCTTCCTTCCTTCTCTTCCTCCCTTCTTTTATTCTATCTCTCTTCCATCCCACCTTTCTTCAGCAAATAATGAAGAGTAGACATAAATGAAATGTTTGAACAAAAAGTGGGTATTCAACAGTCAATGATACAAAGATGAAACTAGGAACAAGAAAAGCCTATAAGTGGAGGTATATTAAAAACAAAACAAAATGACAACAGCAACAACAAACTGAAAGAAAAATATTTTTAAGGCGAGCAAATAAAGACAAAAAAATTAAAGGACCTGTTCCTTGTTTATTCGGAAGTGTGCTAAGTATAAAAATGTTTCTTGTAATCTCTATTCACTGATTGCTTACCATGTGAACCAGCTCTTAAGGCTACTTCTATCCTTCTTCCCATTATAAAATACAGAAACAAGGGAATGTCTTTCTTAATTTGTTTTGTCCTTCATTGCTCTTAGAATAAAGATTCAAAATTATTACATGGCCAATTGGCTCTGCATCAATTGGACTTTACCTAACCTCATCTTTATAGCCTCAGCCCCATTCTGGTCCCTCTGGTTTCTGCTTTACCAACAATGGCTTGATTTCACCTCCTGAATCATACCGTGTTCTTGTTAACTTGGGGTCTTTGTCCATGTTACCTCTGCCTGGCATTCCCTCTGCTGCTCTCCTTAACTTTGCTAGTTAACTCCACTTACTCCTTCACATATCATCTTAATAATCTTTTCCTGAAGGTACAATTTTTTTTTTTTATTTTCAAGTAGTCAAATCCTACTTTACATTCTCATAAGTTGCCCTCATATCATGTTATTGTTGTTGTTAGGTGCCATTGAGTTGGTTCCAACTCACAGTGAATGAAATGTTGTCCCATCCTACGCCATCCTCACAACAGTAGGTATGTTGGAGCCCATTGTTGCAGCCACTCGTCTGTTAGTTTGTCACACTGTGGTGGTTTGTGTGTTGCTATAATGCTGGAAGCTATGCCAGTAGTATTTCAAATACGAGCATGGTCACCCATGGTGGACAGGTTTCAGTGGAGCTTTCAGACTAAGACAGACTAGGAAGAGGGACCTGGAGATCTACTTCTGGGAAAAAAAAGAATTAGCCAATTAAAACCCTATGAATAGCAGCAGAACATTGTCTGATATAGCGCTGGAAGATGAGCCTTATAACTTATCAATTGTAATTTTACACCACTTAATTGTGTGATTCTCTGAGACTATATTTCTGTATGTATATCATCTATTTCTACTGTTGCTGTTAATTGCTGTCGAGTCAGCTCCAACTCATGTTGACCCCACGTACAACAGAACAAAATACGGCCAGGTCCTGAACTATCTCCATTCTTGGTATGCCTGAGTCCATTGTTGCAGCCACTGGGTATTTTAAATGCTTTCCAGCCTAGGGGCTCATCTTCCAGCCCTATATTGGACAACATTTTGTTGTGATCCATCCAGTTTTTACTGGATAATTTTCAGAAGTAGATTGCAAGACCTTTCTTCTGAGTCTGCTGAAAGCTCTGCTGAAACCTGTCCACTCTGGGTAACTCTTCTGGTATTTGAAATATCAGTGGCATAGCTTCCTGCATCACAGCACCATGCAAGACATCCCATGCCAACTAATTCAACAGTAAAACAAACTGACAAATGGGTAGTGGATCTATATCATATTTATATCTAGGTATAGATACAGATATAGACATAGATATAGACATAGATATCTTTAAAGGGTAGTGTAACAAGAGCAGGACTTTTTTTTTTTTTTTTGCTTTTGCTTACCATTATTTCCTTAATATGAAGCCCGGTGTCTGGCTCTCAAATTTAGATTGAATAAATGTCTCATCCACCAGTACCCCTCACCTTCCACTTTAAAATATAAAGAGACATTATTGGACCCTATGTTTAGACTACCTTCCAAATAAGCCTTCATTTTCTTTCTATTAAAAGTGTACATGAATTTCAATTTACTTTTATTATAATACTGAGACAATAATGACAATTGACCTTATACAGACAGGGTTCAGTTGTAGTTAACAGAAAACACTCTAGCTATTTTAAGTAAAAATGGATTCAATTCAGGGAAACTAGTATTTAAAAATTGTTAGAAAGACTGGAGCAGCAGGCCTTTAACTTGACCTTCAGAACTTTATGCCAGAACAGATTCAGATATGGAGCTGTATGTCCACCAAGGTCAGGAAGCTACAGCACCACATGCTGGCTCCATGGTTATACCAACTTAACCATGACCTGATGACTAGACATCACTCCTTGGCTCACAGCCTCTCTGTACCTGTAAGATGTGCTAGATTTGCAGCCTCTCTTCCCACTGAACTCAGTTCCAAATTCAGCTCTTGTACAAGGCATTGGAAACCTATGTTAGGGGAATCTGGGAAGAGAGAAGTAGCTGAGAGCTTTCCAGCATCCGCTATTTGGAAAGAGACACAGTAGAAGATTATAGCAGATACTGACTGAGAAAACAAGAAGTACCTTGCTTTGAGTTTCCTCAGACAGAAAAAATTAATTGCCAATTTTGCAACTTCTTTTTTAGATGAAGATAGAAGTTTGAAATCAGGCTAAATTGTTGCTCACGTATTTCAAGGAAATTTGTATTTTTTTCTGCTATCATTTCATCAATGCTGGTCAACACTTATATTTTCCACTTTGCCCCCATTAATCACAACCTTAGGCTTATCAAACACAGGAATGGTCATTCTTCTCTGTGACTCTCACACATAAGCCTACTCTCAGGTATGCGACTGTTGGTTTAATAGGAAGGCGTTTTGCGCTGAGTTGTTGTTGGTAGTTGCCGTCAAGTTGATGACACAGCCTCAAATCATCTATTTTAATTTATAAATTGCAAAATATTAGAAATCACTTCCATTCTTTCTTCCTTCCTCCTTTCCTCCCTTCATTTGTTTCTCCCTCCCTTCTTTCTTTCATTCTTCCTTTATTCCACCTTTCCTTTCTTTGACAAATATTGACGGGCTTCTGTAAGCCTAGACCCCTGGTAAGGAACAAGAATCTAAAGACGAAGACCAACACAATTCTGTTTTTCTGCAATTTGGTCTAGGTGGGAGCAAAGACTAAACAAGTGCTTGAAGCGGTGATTGGTGTTGCAGGTAAGTAAAGTACACTGTAAGTATCAGTCGTGATCCTGTCACAAAGAAATCCCAAGCCAACTAATTCAATATAGAAAATTTAATATGGAGAATTAGTCACAAAGGTATTTGAAAAGATGAGAAGGCAAAACGGTGTGAGTGAACCAAAAATTAGCACAGGAGGGAGCTGCTATTATCCTTACAATCAGAAGGACTAATGGCGCAAGGGTGTTATAAGAGCCTGTGAATGGGGCCATCTGGTGGGAGTTGGCATCATGTAGATGTGTTAACTGCCAGAAACATCACTCAGAGTAAAGAGAAAAAGGAGATGAAATTCCCTGGTTTCTCTTCTCCTTCCATCTTCCAAACATCCACCAGTGCCCCTACGGGCCAAACTCAACTGCGGAATTTTTGATAAAGGAATTTGGGAAATATAATTTTTAGGAGTGACTCCCTTGCAATACACAATAGAGCAAGAGAAGGGGAAGAAGTGGATCTGAGAGCAAAGGTGCAACTAACCAACACAGGATATTATGAAAGCATGTAACGGGCTAGGTGTTCAGGAAGTGGCATTTAAATTGAGACTTGCAGGTTGCGATTTAAATTTATCTAGAAAAGATTTGGTGAGAAGAGTGTCTCAGGTAGTGAGAACAGTATATTCAAATGCTTTAGAGCAGGGAGAGAAGAGTGCTATTCTCTCTCTTTCTATTTTTAAATCTCATTTCAGAGGGTCAAAATATATCCGAAATTAGAAGCCAAGAAGTGGAGTAGGTTAACGTGCTTGCCAATGCCAATGCCAATGCCAATGTATATTTAATTTCTTAGAATCGTAAGCAACACTGAGATTTTCTTGCAAGCCTCTAATCATTAAAGAAGACAACGAAAGAGAGGAAGAGGAGGCAGAGAGGGAGAAAAGAAAACTGAACCTCTTTTCAAATTCCTTAAAAATAAATAAAATTTAACCTATATATGTATGTAGGACATATTTCTTTGACCTCTTTTTTACTTATTTATGATAATCATTTTCAAGTAGTGTCTAATGTTTTCTTAAGGACATCTAATTACTCTGAATGTTTGTCAATTTTTTACGATTTCCCTCAGGAAATAAATAAGGGCTAATTAAAATGTGTTACCTTATTCTATTTTGTTACTACGCTCCTTGTTTGCATGCCATGGAAAAACAGGCAGAGAGAAATACAGGAAGGTAGGTTTCCATAATAAATAGCAAATCTCATTAAAGTAGACAGTTTAGAAGAGGACTGTGCTCTAATGAAGACCTTGCTGATAGCTTCCAGATAAAATGAGATTTTTTTAGTAGTTTGTTTTATTTTTGTTGTTGTTGAGAACATGCACAGCAGAACATAAACCAATTCAACAGTTTCTACATGTACAATTCAGTGACATTGATTATATTATTTGAGTTGCACAATCATTCTCACCCTCCATTTCCGAATCGTTCCTCTCATATTAACACAAACTCACTGCCCCCTAAGTTTCCTACCTAATTTTTCTAGTTGCTGTTGTCAGTTTGATCCCGTATAGATAGATGTTAAAAGAGCACAGTGCTCAAGGCAGACATTCCTTATAAGTTAAGCTAGTGTTTGGTTTTAAAAAGATTTCAGGGGATATTTTTGGTTTAAGTTTTAAATATTATCTCAGGGCAATAGTTTCAGGGGTTTATCCACCCTCCATGGCTCTATAGAATGTGGATTCCATGAAAATTTTAAATTCTTTTCTATATTTTCCCCCTTTTGATCAGGATTCTTGTATAGAATCTTTGCTCAAAATGTTCAGTAATGGTAACTTGGCACCATTCTCTTCTTCTGGTCTCATGGCAAAGGAAGCAGTTGTACATGGAGGCAATTAGCCACACATTCAACTTCCTCCTCGTATTACTCACTTTTTTTCTTCCACTGTTACTCCAGATAAATAGAAATCAATCGCTGTATCTTTAAAGGCCACTTGCAAGCTTTTAAGACCACAGGCACTATGTAATGACTAGGAGGCAGAACAGAATCACTGAACATGTTATTAGGTCAGTTAACTGGGATGCCCCATAAAACCATGGTCATAAACCACAAAACTGAGGAACCAAATCCTATGAGGTGTTTGGTTGTACATAAGCGCCTCAGTGGCTACTCTTTGTTTTTGTTTTTGTAAATATATTTATCACACAACTTTTACCAATTCAACTTTTTACAGGTGTACGACTCATTAACAGAAAATACGTTGATTGACTATGCAATCCTACCCTTAATCAATGTGATTTCTCTATCACTATAAACTGAAACTCAGTATTCCATAAGCACTGAACCCCTTTTCCCTTTCCTCTCCCCCCTGGTAATCACAAATAGAGATACATTGGCCTGTTCTTGTCTTTCTATAAGTGAGGTCATACAATATTTGTCCTTTTGTGACTAACTTATTTCACTCAGCATAATGTCTTCAAGTTTATCCATATTGTAGCCTGTATTAAGACTTCATTTCTCTTGCTAGCTGAGCAGTATTCCATTGTATGTATGCATCACATTTTGTTTATCCATTCATCCATTGACAGGCATTTAGGCTTTGGCATAATTTCCCAGCTTTTCCTACTATCGTTCATGGATTACAGAGTTCTGGATCTGTATCATGGAAACTTGAAATAGTAGGCATGCATTAATATGTGGTTAGAGAATGAGGATGCTTTCCATATTTCAGCATGGGCTTGTATTATTTAATTTGATCAGCACAAAAGTATTTATAAATTTCTTCCCTTTTATTAGCTCTACTGTCAAAGTTTGAGTGACTTACTCAAAACTCTAACAAAGAATTCAGAAGACTCCCCAAGCACTTGGCTGTGTTTGCAAAAGCAATTCTTTTCATGAACAATATTCTCAAAGCACAAGGGAGTCAGCACATCTCCCAAGAACTCTATCAAAGTCATTCACTCGCCCTTTTTCCTCAAAAAGAGAAAGCTTCAAAAAAGCACTTAGCCTCTCTCCCACCAGTAAAAAGGAGCATTTATCTAGACGTCACTTTTATCACCCTTAAAAAAAAGAAAATCATAATATGGTTGAATTGAACATTGCTCCCATCAACACTGAAGAAGTGTTTCTAGTTAGAACCATGACCGGAAAAATCTATATGACAATAGACATAAATTCTACACCCCAAATTGAGTCCACTTACTACAAGAAATAGAATATGTGACATTTTGGATTAGAAAAAATGCACTCAACAATCTTGTTAAAAAAAAACAAAACATAAAAACAAAAGCATGTAGAGAACTATAAAAATAATTATGGTGTTTATCCAGGAAATAAGTCATAGGGAAATAGGAAAAAATCAAAACAAAATTTATAACACATAACTGGGTTGAGAAGAGCTATTTCCATGAAGCATAGTGTTTTTAGCTATGTTGTAAGTTTTATTATTTTTACTTCTATGCTGAAGTATAACAGATTTTAACTAAAATGCACAAATATTAAAGGTACAACTTGGTGAATTTTTGCACGTATGCACATTCATGTAACTACCACCCAGATCAAGACAAAGAGTATTTCCAGTACTGCAAAAGGCTACCTCATTCCTTTTGCCAATCAAAAAACAATTCTAAGAGAGAACCATTCCTCTGATTTTCATTTCTGTTGTTGCTTTTAGGTGTCGTCAAGTAACTTCTGACTCATAGTGACCCCATTACAACAAGACAAAACACCGCCCGGTCCTGCGCCATTCTCACAATCGTTGCTATATTTGAACCCATTGTTGCAGCCACTGTGTGAATCCATCTCATTGAGGGTCTTGCTCTTTTCACTGACCTTCTACTTTAACAAGCATGATGTCCTTCTCAAGGGACTGGCCACTCCTGATAAAATGACCAAAGTACATGAGACGGTGTCTCACCATCCTTACTTCTTAGGAGCATTATGGTTGTACTTCTTCCAAGACAGATTTGTAAGTTCTTCTGGCAGTCCGTGATATACTCAATAGTCTTCTCCAATATCATAATTCAACATCAGTTTTTCTTTGATCTTCCTTATACATTGTCAAACGTTTCCATGCATATGAGGCTACTACAAGTACCATGGCTTGGGGGAGGTGCACGTTAGTCCTCAAAGTGACATCTTAGCTTTTTAAAACTTTAAAGTGATCTTTTGCAGCAGATTTGCCAATGCAATACTTCATTTTATTTCTTGACTGGCTGCTTCCATGGGCATTGATTGTGGATCCAAGTGAAATGAAATCCTTGATAACTTCAATGTTTTCTCTGTTTAGCATGATACTGCTTACTGGTCTAGTTGTGAAGATTTTTATTTGTTTATGTTGAAGTGTAATCCAGACCAAAGGCTGTAGTCATTGATCTTCATCAGCAAGTGTTTCAAATCCTCTTCAATTTCAGCAAGCAAGGTTGGGTCATCTGCATATTATAGGTTGTTAATGAGTCTTTCTATAAACCTGATGCTACATCCTTCTTCATATAGTCCAGCTTCTATGATTATTAGCTCAGCATACAGACTAAGCATAGTGAAAGGATACAATCCTGATGCACACCTTTTCTGATTTTAAACCATGCAGTATCCCCTTGTTCTGTCCAAACAATTGCCTCCTGATCTATGTACAGGTTCCTCATGAGCACAGTAAGTGTGCTGGCATTTCCGTTCTTTGCAGTGTTATCCATAATTCGTTATGATCCACACAGTCAAATGCCTTTGCGTAGTCAATAAAGCTCAGTAAACATCTTTATGGTATTCTCTACTTTCAGCCAAGATCCATCTGACATCAGCGATAATATCCCTCGTTCCATGACCTCTTCTAAATCTGGTTTGAATTTCTGGAATTTTCCTGTCAATGTAGTACTGCAACCATTATTGAATTATCTTCAGCAAAATTCTACTTTTATGTAATAGTAATGATTTTTTTTTTTTTAAATAATTTCCACATTCTGTTGAATCACCTTTCCTTAGAATGGGCACAAATACGGATCTCTTCTAGTCAGCTGGCCACATTGCTGTCTTCCAAATTTATTCGCATAGATGAGTGAGCACTTCCAGTGTTGTATCCTTTTGCGGAAACATCTCAATTAGTATTCTGTCAATTCTTAAAGCATTGTTTTTTGCCACTGCCTTAAGTGCAGCTTGGAATTCTTCCTTCACTACCGTTGATTCTTGATCATATGCTACCTCCTGAAATGGCTGAACATCGACCAATTCTTTTTGGTACAGTGACGTTTTGTATTCCTTCCATCTTTTGATGCTTACTGCATTGTTCCATATTTTGCCCATAGAATTCTTCAATATTGCAACTCAAATTTTTTTATTCAGTTCTTTCAGCTTGAGAAATGCCGAGTGTGTTCTTCCTTTTTGGTTTTCCAACTCTAGATCTTTGCACATTTCATTATAACACTGTCCTTCGAAATCTTCTGTTCAATTCTTTTACTTTATTGTTTATTCCATTTGTTTTAGGTTCTCTACATTCAAGAGCAACTTTCAGAGTCTCTTCGGACATTCATTTTTGTCTTTTCTTTCTTTCTTATTTTTTTAATGATCTATTGCTTTCTTCATGTAAGATATTGTTGATGTCATCCCATAGTTTGTCTGGTCATGAGTGTTCAGTGTGTCAAATCTATCCTTGAGATAGTCTCTAAATTCAGGTGGGATACACTCAAGGTTGTACTTTGGCTCTTGTGGACTTGTTTTAATATTCTTCAGCTTCAGCTTGAACTTGCATATGAGCAACTGATGGTCTGCTTTGCAGTGGGGCCCTGGTCTTGTTCTGACTGAAGATATTGAGCTTCTCCGAGGTCTCTTTCCATAGATGTAGTCAATTTGATTTCTAAGTATTCCATCGGGTGAGGTACATGTGTATGGTTGCTATTTATGTGGTTGAAAAAACATATTTCCAGTGAATAAGTTGTTGGTCTTGCAAAATTCTATCCTGCAATTTCCGGCTTTGTTTTTATCACCAAGGACATATTTTCCAACGACTGATCCTTCTTCCTTGTTTCCAACTTTTGCATTCCAATCACCAATAATTATTAATGCATCTTGATTGCATGTTTGATCAATTTCAGACTGCAGAAGATGGTAAAAATCTTCAATTACTTCATCATTAGCATTTGTGGTTGGTGAGTAAATTTGAATAATAGTTGTATTAACTCGTCTTCCTTGTAGGTATATGGATATTATCTTTGACAGTGTCGTACTTCAGGATACATCTTGAAATGTTCTTTTTGATGATTAAGAAGACATCTATCTTCTTCAATTTGTCCTTCCTAGCATAGTAGACCATATGATTGTCTGATTCAAAATGGCCAATACCAGTCCATTTCAGCTCACTAATGCCTAGGGTAGTGATCTTTATGCATTCCATTTCATTTTTGACAACTTCCAATTTTCCTGGATTCATACTTTGTACATTCTGATTAGTAATGGATGTTTGCAACTGTTTCTTCTTATTTTGAGTCATGCCACATCAGTAAATGAACATCCTGAAAACTTTACTCCATTTATGTCATTAAGGTCTAATCTACTTTGAGGAGACATCTCTTCCCCAGTCATATTTTGAGTACCTTCCAACCCAAGGGTCCTATCTTCCAGCACTGTATCACACCATGTTCCACTGCTATTTATAAGAATTTCATTGGCCAATTTTTTTAGAAGTGGATTGCCAGGTCCTTCTTCCTAGTCTTAGTGTGGAAGCTCCACTGAAACCTCTTCACCATAGGTGACCTTGCTAGTATTTGAAATATCAGAGGTCTAGCTTCCAGCATCACAGCAACACACAAGCCACCACAGTATGACAAACTGACAGGCAAGTGGTGGTGATTTTCATTATCAATAATTAATTTTGTGTATTCTTCAACTTCATCTAAGTGTACTTTTGAGTATTAATTCTCCCCATCAACATTATGCCTCTAAATTCCATTCATATTTTTTTAATGCAGTAGTTTGTTCTTTTTAATTTTATCAAGTATTCCATTTGCTAAATATATCAAAATTCATTTACACATTATAGAATTTGTGGAAATTTGAATTATTTCCAGTTTGAAACATGCAGCTATTTGTAACAGGTTAAAAAATTTAAAAACTTAGTATTCAAAAATAGGCTAATTTTAGTGCGTAACATGATGGAGAATAAGATGCATTGATCAATAGTGGTGACTGGAATGTGAAAGTTGGAAACAAAGAAGAAGGAACAGTAGTTGGATAACATGACCTTGGTGATAGAAACAACTCAGAGATTGCATGATAGAATTTTGCAAGACCAACGACTTCTTCATTGCAGATATCTTTTTTCAACAACATAAATGGTGACTATACTTGTGGACCTTGCCAAATGGAATACACAGGAATCAAATTGACTACGTCCGTGGAAAGAGATGATGGAAAAGCTCAATATCATCAGTCAGAACAAGGATAGGAGCCAACTGTGGAACAAACCATCAATTGCTCATATGCAAGTTCAAGTTGAAACTGAAGAAAATTAGAACAATTCCACAAGAGCCAAAGTATGACCTTGAGTATATCCCACCTAAATTTAGACAGCATCTCAATAATAGATTTGACTCATTATACACTAATGACTGAAGACCAGACAGGTTGCAGAATGACATCAAGGACATCATATATGAAGAAAGAAAGAGGTGAATAAAACAACAAGAAAGAAAGAAAAGACCAGAATGGATGTCAGAAGAGACTCTGAAAATTACTCTTGAATGTAGAGTAGCAAAAACAAATGGAAAAAATGATAGAGTAAAAGAGCTGAACAGAAGATTTCAAAGGGGGGCTCAAGAAGACAAAGCACAGTATTATGATAAAATGTGCAAAGACCTACAGTTAGAAAACCAAAGGGAAGAACACACTTAGCATTTCTCAAGCTGAAAGAACTGAAGAAAAAATTCAAGACTAGAGTTGCAATATTGAAGGATTCTACCGGGAAAATGTTAAATGATGCAGAAAGCATCAAAGAAGATGGAAGGAATACACAAAGTCACTGTACCAAAAAGAATTGGTCAATGTTCAACCATTTCAGGAGGTAGTATATGATCAAGAACCAATGATACTGAAGGAAGAAGTCCAAGCTGCACTGAAGGCATTAGCAAAAATAAGGCTCCAGGAATTGTCAGAATACCAATTGAGATGTTTCAATAAATATATGCAGTTCTGGAAGTGCTCACTCGTCTATGCCAAGAAATTTGGAAGACAGCTAGTGTCCATCCAGCTAGAAGAGATCCATATTTGTGTCCATTCCAAAGAAAGGTGATCCAACCAAATGCAGAAATTATTCAAAAATATCATTAAAATCACATGCAAATAAAATTTTGCTAAAGATCATTCAAAAGCAGTTGCAGGAGGACATCGACAGGGAACTGCCAGAAATTCAAGCTGAATTCAGAAGGCGTGGAATAAAGGATATCATTGCTGATGTCAGATGGATCATGGCTGAAAGCAGAGAATATGAGAAAGATGTTTACCCGTGTTTTATTGACTATGCAAAGGCATTTGACTGTGTGGATTATCACAAATTATGGATAACACTGAGAAAAACGGGAATTCCACAATACTTAATTTGTGCTCATGTGGAACGTGTACATAGACCAATCCCTTGCCGTCGAGTCGATTCTGACTCATAATGACCCTATAGGACAGAGTAGAACTGCCCCATAGAGTTGTACATAGACCAAGAGGTAGTCATTTGAACAGAACAAGGGGATACTGCATGGATTAAACTCAGGAAAGGTGTGCATCAGGATTGTATCCTTTCACCATACTTATTCAACCTGTAGGCTGAGCAAATAATCTGAGAAACTGCCTTATATGAAGAAGAACACGACATCAGGATAGGAGTAAGACCAATTAGCAAATTGCAATATGCAGATGACAAAACTGATAAAGATCAAAGACTAGAGCCTTCACTGTGGATTACACCTTAACATAAAGAAAACAAAAATTCTCACAATTGGACCAGTAAGCAACATCATGATAAATGGAGAAAAGATTGAAGTTGTCAAAGATTTCATTTTACTTGGATCCACAATCAATGCCCATGTTATGGACATGTTATCAGTAGAGACCAGTCCTTTGAGAAGACATTATGCTTGGTTAAGTAGAGTGTCAGCAAAGAAGAGGAAGACTCTCAAAGCGATGGAATGACACAGTGGCTGCATCAATGCCCTCAAGTATAACAACAATTCTGAGGATGGCACAGGACCAGGCAGTATTTGTTTCTATTGTACATTGGGTCGCTATGAGTTGGAACTGACTTGAAGGCACCTAACAACAACAACAACATAATAGATTCTTATTCAATATGTAAAATAGATATTTATAACTGTGTAGCTACATGAAAAATGGTAAGAAAAAGATAAGTCAAATCCAAAACTGACTGTAACTCATGATTAAAACTATGAAAAAATTATGTGTGCAAATGCAAATAAATTAAAATATCACATGGAAAAAATTTCTTAACTGTTAGTATGGTTGGATTAAGTATTATATAGTAAAACTTATTTAAATAATTTTACGTAATAAATGCATTTCTAAAATTTGGTCAGCTTTCTTGAAATAAAATGTATTTATAATAAAACTCATCCATTTATAATATGTAGTTCAAAGATTTTTACATATGTAGAAGCTGGTATAACTACCACCACAATCAAGATACAAAATATTTCCATGAACTCCAAAAAATTCCTTCATTCCTCTTTATGGTAAGTCCCTCCACCCCACGCCTACATTAAGATAAACCCTGATGTGCTGTCACCATTTATTAGATTTTGTTGTTCTAGAAGTTCAGATAAATATCTGGTTTCTTTCATTTAGTTTAATGTTTTTGAGATCCATCCATGTTGTTACTTGTATTAATGGACCATTCTTTTTTGTTGCTACGTAGTATTCTATTTCAGCGAATATACAAATTGTTTACCTATTTGTCTGCTGTTGGATATTTAGTTTATTTCCAGAATTTTTGCTAGTATAAATAATGATGCCTTGGACAATCATGTAAAACTCTTTGGTTGGACATACATCTTCTTTTCTCCACATAAAATCCTAGGAGTAGAATTGCTGGATTATAAGGTAAGTAAATATTTAACTTTATTAGTAACTTGCAAAAAGTTTTCCAAAGTGGCTAAAGTATTTAACATTCCCAACAATAATATATGAGAGTTCTATTTGCTTTATATCCTTGCAAACACTTGGTATTGTCAGCCTCTTAATATTAGCCATGCTTTTTGGTCATGATTATCTTCTTTTGTGAAGTATTTAAGTCTTCTGCCAATTTTTAAATTGGATTATTTGTCTTCTTAATACTGAGTTGAAGATTCCTATATATATATTCTGAATACAAGTTTTGTTTGTTTTTTAACCATATATATGCATGGGAAATCATTTCTCCATATTGAAGGCAGTGGTGATTGAGTGGTAGAATTCTAACCTTTCATGGGAGTCTGGGGTTCAATTTCAGGCCAGTGCACCTTAAGCACAACTACCACCTGTCTGTTAGTGGGAGCTTGCATGTTTCTGTGATGCTAAACAGGTTTCAGCAGAGCTTCCAGTATAAGATTGAGAAGGAAGAAAGCCCTGGAGATCTACTTCCAAAAATCAACCAATGAAAACCCTATGGATTACAGCGATCCAAAGCTGGTATGCATGGGGCCCCTATGAGTCAGGGATTGACTCAATGGAAGCTAATAACAGCAATCATTATTATTGTTACTATCTTTCAATTAAATATATCATACTTCCTTAAGTTTCCAGAGTATGGTGGCATGTGCAGTACTTCAGACATTCTGAACACTCAAAAAGGTATACAGCAATAATGATCTCACTATTTCTAAAGATTGCTGCCACTGGGGAAGGAAGCAAATATTGCTGTCGGTGTTTTTATGTCAACTAATAAACTTTATTCCTCTGAGGGTGACTGGGACATATAATTTCCTGTCTCAGTTGGTAAAGGTTTTCAGTGACTTTTAAGAAATTGTGCAAAGGTCTGCTTTTTATTAGGAAAATTGATCTTGAATCTTAAAGGTCAACAAAGTAAAGACTTTGGTTCCTAAGAATCCCACAAAATAAGCTGCACGTAAGACAGTTTATCTACTTTATGAGTTAACCCTATCTGGATGTGCAGCTGTGATTTCTGGGAGCCTAAACATTATAGTGTGCTCTTAAAGTACCAAGCACCTCCCTTCCACTATGACGAGTTTTTAAAATTACAAAGCGAACTTTAAGGAAAGTCCTTCCTAAGCCAAGTCCATTCAGCAATAGAGGGTAAAAGTGATTGTGCTGCAAAGAAGGTGACAGTGGAGAATTTACTGGTGTTGATTCATACTGCCCTTCCCCTCAGCTAGAGAAGATGTGAATGTGTTTTGCATTCTGGCATCTAGCCAAGCTCAAGAGCGCTTGACTGTCATATCAAACTTACTCATACAGTTCAACCAAATAGATTTACACATCAGATCAATAAATTGATTTATGTGGAAACCTTGTAAAAGTATATTGTATCATATATTAAAGACATCAAAATATTCAGATCAAAGAAACAAACTAATTTTTAAATATTTAAAAATTTGTTTAAAAGAACCATGAATATGAAGGATAAACATAGGCAAACATATTCCACATTATTAAAAATAATTTAAAGTATTGTAGGAACTCTTGTGATTTAAAGACATACCTTCAAACCATTGAAGGAATATTTTAAATGATACAGGCAAACATAGTGTTTACTCAATTTAATAAAAAGGAATTGAGTCCTTCTGTATAAATGGCAGGATGAGAGGAAATGGGGACAAAAAAAATTCATATATAGAATAGATAGCTAAGACAGAATTTGCTACCAGGAGTGAGGTGCAGCTCTAACAGATACCTAAAACAAGGAAGTGGTTTTAGAATTGGGCAATGTGTAGAGACTGGAAAAGTTTCAAGGTGCCTAATAGTAAAAGCCTAGATTTCCTTGAAGAGACTGTTGGTAGAATTATGGACATCAAAGATAATTCTGGTGAGGGCTCAGAAGGAAGTGGAGAAAGCTATAGAGAAGGTCCCTATCATCCTAGAGAATACATATGGCACCAGCAACAGAATGTTGCTAAAAATGTGGATGTTAAATGTGCTTCTGGTGAGACTTTAAAGGAAAATGATGAACATGTGCGTCTCAGTCATCTAGTGCTGCTCTAACAGAGATACCGCAAGTGGATGGCTATAGCAAAGAGAAGTTTATTCTCTCACACCCAGTAGGCTACAAGTCCAAATTCAGGGTGTTAGCTCCAGGGGAATGCTTTCTCCATCAGCTCTGGAGAAAGGTCTGTGTCATCAATCTTCCTTTGGTGTGGGAGCTTCTCTGCGTGGGAACCTCAGGTCCAAAGGACATGCTCTGCTCCCAGCACTGCTTTCTTGGTGGTATGAGGTTCCCATATGTCTGTGCTCGCTGCTCTCTTTTATAACTCAAAAGAAGATTGCATTAAGACACTAATCTTGTCAACCTCATCAGTATAACCTCATCACAGTGATAGAATTTACAACACATAAGGAGATCACATATAATCTCATCATAGTGATAGAGTTTACAACACATAAGGAAATCACATCAGATAAAACAATCGTACAATACTGGGAATCATGACCCAACCAAGCTGACAGATGTTTTGGGGGGACACAACTCAATCCATGACAATGTGATTGGATAATGGAGGAAGTGTGACGTTTTTATGCAGTGGCAAAAAACTTGTCTGAATTACGTTCAAATGTTTAGTGGAAGGTAGAACTTGTAAGTGATGAACTGGGATATCTGGCTGGTGACATTTCTAAGCAAGATATTAAAGGGGATGCATGGTATCTCCTTGCCACTTATAGTAAAATATGAGAGGAAAGAGATGGACTTAAAAATGAACTGTGCAAAACGAAAACAGAACTCAAATGTTTGAAAAATTGTGTTGTACAAGCTAAGGACACATGTCCTAGAATGTTTACCAAGGACATGGCTATACAATCTTTCGTTAAAGACATTAAGTCTGTGACTGATGGATCTAACCAACTACCACAGCAGAAAACCCATCAGCTTAGACTGAATAGGACAGAGAAAGAATGAAAGGATAGAATGTTGTCTGCCTCTTAGAATTCTACAGGCAGAAAGCAGACCAAAGGAGCTACATCTGTTGTTCTCCAAGAAAAGGACCATCCCTGGGGCGGTTCAGAGAGCAGCAAAACTCTTGGAAGGAGCATGGGAAGCAGGGCCTTCTCAGTTTCAAAGGGTGGGGCCACAACCTCCTAGGTTTCAAA
This sequence comes from Trichechus manatus latirostris, assembly GCF_000243295.1. Classification (NCBI taxonomy): domain Eukaryota; kingdom Metazoa; phylum Chordata; class Mammalia; order Sirenia; family Trichechidae; genus Trichechus; species Trichechus manatus. The sequence continues at coordinate 3,142,599 of NW_004443958.1, forward strand.
GAATCAGATCTCCACCAACGTGGTTCCAGAATGTGGGGTCGCATTTCTCAATGTGCAGAAAAATGGGGCCTGCCAGGGTCAAGGGGGTGGGGTATCCACTCAGATGGACTAGGAGAATAAGGCCACCCAAACCAAGGGAGCGGAGTTGCCATCCCAGTGGGCCAGGAAGACGGAGCTGAAGCCCAGGGCCAAGGTGCCTCCACTTACAGTCCAGAGGGTATGGCCAACACCCAGAGTCTGGATCGCAGGGCCATTGCCCACATGGTTCCAAAGAACAGAGGATTATTTTCAAGCCTTGAGAGCTAATGTAATGTGTTCTGCTGGATTTTGGAATTGCTTGGTGCCCATCATCCTTTCTTTTCCACCAATTTCTCCCATTTGTAATGGAAATGTTTACCTTGTGCCTGTTCCACCATTGTACTTTGGAAACAGATAACTTATAGTCTAAGTTTCACAGGTTCATAGATGAAGAAGAATTTTGCTCCAGGATGGAATATGCCTGAAGTCTCATCCATATTTGATTTAGATGCTTCAGAAGATGAGATTTTTGACTTGGAGTTGATTTCATATTTTTGAGTTGATGTGATGGGCTGAATGTGTTTTACAGCTACGGCTGCTAACCAAAAGGTGGGCAGTTTGAGTCTACCAGGTGCTCCTTGCAAACTCTGTGGGGCAGTTCTACTCTGTCCTGTAGGGTCACTATGAGTCAGAATCAACTCGATGGCAGTGGGTTTGGTTTTTGAGTTTAAAGGGTGGAGTGTTATGGATTGAATTGTTTCCACAAAAAATAAGTATTGTAAATCCTAACCTCTAAGCCTGTGATTATAATCCTATTTGGGAAAGGGTAGTCTTTGTTATGTTAATGAGGCAGGATTAGTGTAGGGTATATCTTGCGTCAATCTCTTTTGAGCTATAAAAGAGATTAAACAAGCAAGCTAGGAAGCATAAATGGGGAAAGAGAGATGCCAAGCCACATTAAGATCACCTAGGAGCAGAAGCTCAAAAGCGACAAGGACCTTTCTCCAGAGCCAACAGAGGTAGAAAGGCTTCCCCTAGAGACGGCACCCTGAATTCAGACTTCTAGCCTCCTAAACTGTGAGAAAATAAATTTCTATTTGTTAAAGCCACGTATTTGTGGTATTTCTGTTATAGCAGCATTAGATACCTAAGACAAAAGGGATAGAGCAGAACGTGTTCCTCTGTTATCTATTTTAAAATTGACTGGGCTCACCTATTATAAAAACATAGACCTTCAGAGTTAAAGAATAGTTTAAAGGCTATCCAGTCCCATACCTCACACATAGACTGTCAAAAACCTGCAATATCTCCTAGGACATCACCAATCAAGGAGAGTTTAGCACTTTCAGGATCAACCTCCTCTTTCTATGGAATGTTCCATTTGAATGTTCTTTACAAAGATTCCAGATCAGTCTCTCTGTATGCTACCTCATCGATTCCACGTCTATCTTCTGGGGCAGATAGCTAATGCTTATCTTTTTTCATCCACTGAACAGACCATCAAATGTTTTTAATTAGCTCTCTTCTAATTCTGAATTATTCTTATTCCCAAACTGAATAATCCCAATTTTGCTAGCAATCAGTCCCTATTTCTCCCTGTTAAAATTATCTTTTTAGCTTTTAGTCCAGTATTTTAACATATAGAAATCTTTTTGGATCCTGACTGTAATTGAACATATTTTTCCATTTCTCAAATTTGCTAAGAATGTTTTCATAATCTCATCTAATAAATTATTAGGAGAAAGAGAAGACAGCGTGGATCCTCTTGCACACCTTTCAATATCTGCTTTACAACTGAAATCAGTTCAGTTATTAGCTTACTTTTAGAACACTGGAATTTTTCCATTTTTTCATAAAAGGAATTAAAATGGGGTTTAAGAAACATCTTGATGATGTCTTGATGTACTATGGCTATTGCACTTCACAGATCTACTTGACTAGCAATACTTCCCAAAAGACAAATGAGGCTATATGGATATGCTTTGTCATTACTGCAGCACCTGGATACCCCTTGATCCTGAGACCAAATGTAATTCTAAAACTTCCTACAAAAAAATTATCAGTATGAGATCCTACCTACTTAGAGCTTAATATAAATTTAACCATTTAAAATAAACAAATATATGTTTAAATTCACAGATGGATGTGTTTTGTAGCAGTGAAGATAGCAAACATACTGGAAAAGATTCTGAGTTTGTGGCTAGCTAATTGACGATAATGCAGATGACCTTTATCCTCTGAAAAATTCATTGAGTGGCATAACTCTTTAGAAAGCGGCTCTGTGCAAGTCTGGGGTTTTCTGATGCATAAAGATGTGCTCTAAATGCCAGGGTGGTAGGGCACTCATTGCAGTTGTCAATGGAATGTCCCGTTAGTAACCCCTGTGGAAATCACAAAGCTTCCAAGCACACTGAGTCATAAAGGTCACCCTGCATAAATCTGTCTATATTCATGAGTTGTTACTGCTAACTGCCACCAAGCCAGGCTCAGTGTACACTTCATGCTGCTGAAATGACAAACTTCATTGGATAAAATTCCAGCTACTACATTTACGTTCCTTCTTATTTATCTTTAAAGCCATATAGTATCTATTCAGAAAAATGTACTTGAGCTTTTGCATACCTGGAATGGAATTTGCTAAGGCTACTAAGCTTTGAGAAAGGCATCTATCACCGGGGACTCCCCATTTTAAAGGAATATACTGGTTATAGTTTCTTCTACAGAGATATGACATAGTTATCTCTTAAGACAATGACAAATTGAACAAGCTAGGCAAAGAATTACAGTTCTTCTAAGAACTAATAACTGAAGATAATTTTTATATCAAATAATAATAGTTGTAATAGATCGACTCTGTGTATTCCTTCCATCTTCTTTTGGTGCTTCCGGCCTCTTTTTTATTTTTTTTTCTTGCCCATAGAATCCTTTGATATTGCAACTCGAGGCTTGAATTTTTTCTTCAGTTCCTTCAGCTTGAGAAATGCCAAATGTGTTAGACCCTTTCGGTTTTCTAACCCTAGGTCTTTGCACATTTCATTATAATACTTTTTACTTTGTCCTCTCGAGCTGCCCTTTGAAATCTTCTGTTCAAGTCTTTTTACTTCATCATTTCTTCTGTTGGCTTTAGCTACTCTACATTCAAGAGTAAGTTTCAGAGTCTCTTCTGAAATCCATTTTTGTCTTTTCTTTCTTTCATGTCTTTTTAATGACCTCTTGCTTTCTTCATGTGTGATGTCCTTGATGTCATTCCACAACTGATTTGGTATTCGGTCATCGCTGTTTAATGCGTCAAATTTATTCCTGAGATAGTCTTCATATTTAGGTGGAATACACTCAAGGTCATATTTTGGCTCTCATGGACTTGTTCTAATTTCTTCAGTTTCAACTTGAACATGCATATGAGCAATTGATCATCTGTTCCACAATCAGCCTCTGGCCTTGTTCTGACTAATGATATTGAGCTTTTCCATTGTCTCTTTCCACTGATGTAGTTGATTTGATTCCTGTGTATTCCATTTGGTGATGTCCACATGTATAGCTGCGATTTATGTTGTTGAAAGAGGGTACTTTCAATGAATAAGTCGTTGGTCTTACAAAATTCCATCACACGATCTCTGGCGTTTCTGTCACCAAGGCCATATTTTTCACCTGTGGATCCTTCTTCTTTGTTTCCAACTTTCACATTCCACTCACCAGTAATCATCAATTATCTTGATTACATGTTTGATCAATTTCAGATTGCAGAAGTTGATAAATTTCTTCATCTTTGGCATTAGTAGTTGGTGTGTAAATTTGAATAATAGTTTTATTAACTGGTCTTCCTTGTAGGCATATGGGTATTATCTTATCACTGATAGTGTTGTATTTCAGGACAGCTCTGGAAATGGTCTTTTTGACATTGAATGTGTTGCCATTCCTCTTCAATTTGTCATTCCTCACATAGGAGAACATATGATTTTCCAATTCAAAAAGGCCAATACCAGTCCACTTCAGTTCACTAATGCCTAGGATATCAATCTTCAACTATTCCATTGGTCAGCATTCAAACATTTCAGGAGGTAATATATAATCAAGAACTGATGGTTCTGAAGGAAGAAGTCCAACCTGCACTGAAGGCATTGGTGAAAAATGAGGCTCCAGGAATTAACGGAATACCAATTAAGATGTTTCAACTAATGGATGCAATGCTGGAAGCACTCATTTGTCTATGCCAAGAAATTTGTAAGACAGCTATCCGGCCAACCTTCTAGAAGAGATATATATTTGTGTCCATTCTAAAGAAAGGTGATCCAACAGAATACAGAAATTATCAAACAATATCATTAATATTACATGCAAGTAAAATTGTGCTGAAGATAATCCAAAAACAGTTGTAGCACTACATCAACAGGGAACTGCCAGAAATTCTAGCCAGATTCGGAAGAGGACGTGGAAGGAGGGATATCATTGCTGATGTCAGGTGGATCTTGGCTGAAAGCAGAGAATACCAGAAAGATGTTTACCTGTGTTTTATTGACTATGCAAAGGCATTCTACTCTATGGGTCATAAAAAATTATGGGTAACATTGTGAAGAATGGGAATTCCAGAACACTTTAATTGTGCTTATGAGGAACCCGTACATAGACCAAAAGGCAGTCATTTGAACAGTACAAGGGGATACTGCATGGCTTAAAATTAAGAAAGGTGTGTGTCAGGATTGTATTCTTTCACCATACTTACTCAATCTGTATGCTGAGCAAATACTCTGAGATGTCAGACTATGAAGAAGAATGTGGCATCAGGATAGGAGGAAGGCTAATTAACAATCAGTGATATGAAGATGACACAATCTTGTTTGCTAAAAGTAAAATGGACTTAAAGCACTTTGTGATGAACATCAAAGACTAGAGCCTTCAGTGTGGATTACTCCTTAACATGAAGAAAACAAAAGTCCTCACAATCAGACCAATAAGCAACATCATGATAAATGGAGAAAAGATTGAAGTTGTCAAGGATTTCATTTTACTTGGATCCACATCAGTGCCTATGAAGAAATTAAATGACATATCACATTGGGCAAATCTGCAAAAAACCTCTGCTGCAAAAGACCTCTTTTAAGTGTTAAAAAGCAAAGATGTCACTTGGAGGACTAAGGTGTGTCTGACCGAAACCATAGTATTTTCAATTACCTCATATGCATGGGAAAGCTGAACAATGAATAAAGAAGACCGAAGAAGAATTGATGCATTTGAATTTTGGCATTGGCGAAGAATCTTGACTATACCATGGACTACTAGAAGAATGAACAAATCCCTCTTGGAAGAAGTACATCCATAAAGCTCCTTGCAAGTGAGGATGGTAAGACATCATCTCACATACTTTGGACGTGGTATCAGAAGGGACCAATCCTTGAAGAAGGACATCATGCTTGGTAAAGTACCAGGTCAACACAAAAGAGGATGACTGTCATTAAAGTGGATTGACACAGTGGCTGCAACAATGGGCTCAAACATAGGAATGATTGTCCGGATGGGGCAGGACCAGGTCGTGTTTCCTTCTGTTATACTTAGGGTCGCTCTGAATTGTAATGGACTCGAGGGCACCTAACAACAATTTATTGTGGTGTTTTATATATTTCATAGTTTTAAAAGTTAGTTTCATCATTATTTATTTTACTTTCAAAACATTATTGGGAAAGTATTAATTTTCTCATTTTACAGATAAGGAAATACTTTTAAAAATATTGATACTTGATTAAGTCACCTTAGCAGGACTAAGATTTGAGATCTAGATTCCAATTCTGGTGCACATTTGTCCACTCTAATTGTTAAGATTCCAGATATGTAGTTTCAATTAATTATACATTATTTTTTAAAAAATAATCATTTCTGTGATACTGACTAGAGGGTGAATTTTCCTGTCCTCTCCTTGTTTATATATATTGGTTTTATTAAATTGATCAGTTTTTAAATATATATATATATATAAGAAAACAATTGACATAGTGTTAATTCTGAATCCTGGTGACCTCATAGGTGTCAGAACAAAACTATGCTCTATAAGGTTTTAAATGGCTGTTTTTTTGGAAGTAGGTTACCAGGCTTTTCTTTCAAGGCATCTCTGTTTGGACTAGAACCTCCAGCCTTTCAGCTAGCAGCCAAGCATGTTAACTGTTTACCCAGGGACTCCTATATATATAGGTGTGTATGTATGTATATAATTTGTCCCAGTTATGAATAAACTATCTGGCATTATCTTTCCTTGTTACACTAATCTATGTTACAGATACATTGTATCATATGAAGTATATTGTTACCAAAATCAGTTTCAGTATAGGGTTTCAATCCTAATGATTGTCCAAATTCATGTCACGTTATAAGTCAATATTGTGTAAATAGTTTAAATTTTATTCCTGAACAGTCCAGCCTGCAAATCCAATTCATAATATGAAAAAATACACAGATTAAAAAATTAAAAGAGAGTGAGAAAGAGAGTATTAAGGGAAACAAAACAAGGAAATGAAAGTCAAACAGAAAGACAAAAGAAATCTATTGTGTAAATAATAAATGTCCCTGAACAAGGACATAAATGGACCAAACAATATTCAAAGATATAATGAAAATAAAACCACTGATTGAAAAAGGACCTGAATCTGCAGATCAAAAGGATTTTGTATTATATAATGGTTAAGAAGTGGGATTGGGAGCTGGAGAGATTTGCATTGAGTTGTGACTCATCTTTATTACCTGTATGGCTTTGGGCAGGTTATTTAAATCCTCAAAGTTTCAGTTTCCTCATATGTAAACAGAAGTTTGTGGTGAGGATTGAATGAGATCATGTTTATGTATGGCTTAGCAAAGTTTGAGGCATAGTCTAGGAAAAATTAAAACAGAGGGAATAATAAATATGAATAGTTTTAAAGGAAGGAAAAACTAAATTAAATGAAGGATAGTATACTGAATATATAACCTAGGTAAATACACAGTAAAGTGATATACTAAAAGATGGAGAAAATAGATAAACTCAAAAAATAAAATCCAACTTTCAACTACTTATAAGAAAGTGACTCAGAAAAATAAAAACTAAATGCATAGACAACAATATAATTTACAAATGGAAGCAAATAGAAAGTAAGTGTGAATTATGCACATTAGACAAATGAGTATCCAAGTAAGTTTTATTAAAATTGGTCATGTTTTATTAATGAATGGTGTAATAGAAAATAATTTTATATCTTTCAGGAATACTAAATAATACAGAAATGAATAAAATAACATTGCAGGCTTGACATGTAAAGCAAATAATAGCCTGAGGAGAAATATATGTACTATTTATAGTAACAAAAATAGAAAGCTCAACTACCAACACCTTTTATCTACTCCCTTAGTTTTGTGTTAAAGCAAAACCAAAACAGTAATTAAAAGCGTATTTAGAACACACTCATTAAAAAAAGTACACATGTGAAACAAAATGGTTCTTAAATCAAGGAGTCAAATCTTAAATCCAAGAGCAAGTTTTTGGAAATATAAATTAAATAAATGAACTACAACTAATCTATTCAGGAACAGAAAAAGAGAAAACAATATTAAAATGGTGATAAACCATAATTATAAAGAAAAGGAAAATAATTATGAGTATACATTCTATAACTTTATGCTAATAAGTTGAAAGTTTGGATGAAATAAATATTTTATATGGAAAAAAGATCACCAAATTTGATATGAAATAGAAATTCCAAGTAGATTAATAAACAAACAAGTAAATAAAAAAGGAAGCAATCTAAATAGCCAACAAAATGGGATTTGATAAAATATATATATATAAATGATTAAATGTAATTCTATGTGGCTAAATAATGAAAAAAATCAAGTTACAAAGAAATATATGTAATATAATTCCTTTTGTATGTATATAGATAGATAGGTATACATTTAGGTCTAGATCTAGATCTAGGTCCCCCACGCATCGGTCAGTCTGTCCTACTGTGGGGGCTTGTGTGTTGCTGTGATGCTGGAAGCTATGCCACCGGTTTTCAAATACCAGCAGGGTCACCCATGGTGGACAGGTTTCAGCTGACCTTCCAAACTAAGACAGACTAGGAAGAAGGACCTGGCGATCTACTTCTGAAAAGAAATTAGCCAGTGAAAACCTTATGAATAGTAGCGGAACACTGTCTGATACAGTGCCGGAAGACGAGCCCCTCAGGTTGGAAGGCACTCAAAAGACGACTGGGGAAGAGCTGCCTCCTCAGAGTAGAGTCGACCTTAATGACGTGGATGGAGTCAAGCTTTTGGGACCTTTATTTGCTGATGTGGCATGACTCAGAGTGAGAAGAAACAGCTGCAAACATCCATTAATAATAAGAACGTGGAATGTACCAAGTATTAATCTAGGAAAATTGGTAATAGTCAAAAATGAAACGGAACACATAAACATCGACATCCTAGGCGTTAGTCAGCTAAAATGGACTGGTATTGGCCATTTTGTCATATGGTCTACTATGAGTCTGAATGGACTCGATGGCACCTAACAACAACATAGCAATATATTCCTAAACTGATACCACACACACACACAAACACAAAGGAGTCTTAAAATTTACGAATGCAAATGTTAATCTTTTCTCTAGGGGAGAGTTCAGGTTATTTTTCTTTATGTAAGTGTATCTACAATAATTCTCCTTGTTTGTGTGTGTACATGTGTCTTATCTGCAAACTTTTTTAAAATTCAATAAAATGGTGTAAGTATTTTTTATTTACTAGTCTCTACACGAAACTCTTAACTAATTTACATAATTATTATGTTTGACACGAAATGAAAGACTTGCAGAAATGCAAACAGCTTCACTACAACTGATCTAAATTTTAGATATAATTAAGAACCTATTTATCAACAAACAAACATTTGTTAAAATATAAACAGAACTACAACTTTTAAATTTACTATTCATGGTCACTACATGTTGGAATCAACTCAGTGGCAATGGGTTTTAGTTATTTATGCTCAATCTATTAGTCAATATTGTATGTGCAACTAGACAGTGTGTATATATGATTTCTACCATGAGTTCACTATTAAATTATGTTATACCTGTCCTGAAGAATTTTTTAGTTTTAAGCTCTGCAAAGGAAAAAGCAAAGTTAAAATACAGTTAAATATTTCTAGCCAGCATGTTGAAATATGTGAGGTTACTGGTTACATAAAAATAACAACAAAAATAAATTGGTTTAACTCAGGATTATATATAAAAATAATACATGATGCCATTAATAGATAATGCTAGAATTATAATTTAGAACAATATGACTTAAAGAATCCAGTGATATAAATGAAAATCTGATGTTGCCTACTTGTCATTCAGCAAGGAAAATGATAAACAGTGGTTTATATACCCAAGATCTGAGCAAAGAAGGTGAATGTTAATACTGAGATTGACAGTGGAGGTGGAGCAGAAGAGCTAAGGTCTAAAACAACTCTCCATGCATTTGTGATTCCTAAGAAATGTGAAGCTACACACTTTCTACCTCTATCCTTTCAGTGTATGCTATCTGTGGTTTGGAACCGATACCCAAAACTCTTCTGTCTCTAGGTTTATTTTGCTTGATAATCAGTTAGATTCAGGTGTATATGTTTACTACTCTCTCTGCTTAATTAATTTATAACTAAAGTAGTGCACTTTATGGTAGAACACCAGATGTAATCGAATAATAGAACTATTATAAAAGGACTTTTAAATTGTATCATTTAAAAAAATCACATAATTTGTTATAATAGGCCAAAAATGGTGACAATATGATCTGCTAGATAGAATAAGGCAATGCCATGGTGCTTCAGCTTGGACTATGTGGGCCGGGTGGAGTGGATGGAAAAGGAGGATTTTAGTGATGCTAGTGTGCTCTCTCTGGTGAAGCAGGACTAAGAAGGACCGTGATCAGGTATATATTTTGGCAGGTAATAACTGCTGTAAATAAATTGCTCACAATTTTGGAAGTATATGTTACATATCGCATTGCTTAAACCAAACTATAGAAAGAAAAAAATGCATCCAGTACATAAAAGAAAGTACAGCTAGAGGATATTCAGTCTGAATCTTAAAACCACGAGAAAAAAGCCTTTTTTTAGAGCTTAGAAATATAATCTATAGATAATAAGAAAAAGGGTTAAGTAACAGATTTTTTTTCTGTATTTTCAAACAGAGTTTTGAAATTGAGAATGGAAAGGAGAGACCAGAACTTGGAATGATTAAGAATTAAGGGAAAGAAAGTAAACTAAATTAATGAAGATTATTTCCAATGTCATGAGCCTAGAGGATTAAAATAATTTATTAAACATTTTTAATGACCACCTGCCATGTGTTATACATCTTACTAGGTGTTGGGAGTTGTGTCAATGGGTAGGATACAACCATTACCTTAGAAGAGCTCAATGCCTAAAGAAACAACAAAGGTAAATACTAATGTTAAAGGGATATGAAAATGCTTAAATCAAGATATGTGCAAACTTGTACGAGAACACAGAGAAGGCAATGACTATCCCTGGGGGTTAGAAGGTGGGCACGGCGAGTCAGCAAAAAAAAAAAAAGAAGAAGAAGAAAAAGAAAATAGCATATGTGGTTAAGAGCTATGGCTGCTAACCAAAAAGATCTGCAGTTCGAATCTACCAGCTGCTCCTTGGAAACCCTATGAGATAGTTCTACGGTCCTATAGGGTCACTATGAGTAGGAATTGACTCAACAGCAACAAAGTGTTTGTTTTGTTGCCAGATAAAGAGAACATCCTAGTTAGAACAAAAGAAAAGAATATTAGATCGATAGATTGATGAGAGAGAGAATAATGATTTCTTTGTAATGGAAACAAAGGTTATCAAAGAAAAAACAGTGGCGGAAAAGGCTGGAAAAGTAGTTTTCTACCAGATTACAAAGGACTTCCTATGCCATTATTTATTCTGTACACTATGGGAATCCCTGAAGGCAGAGAGAGGAGTCACATCATCTGGTCTGCACCTCAGAAAGAAAATTTGGCAGTGATGAGTAACAAAAATCAGCCTTTGCAGCAGACCAGGTGATCAATAACGAGGGACTGTACACTCCAGCAGTGGTGTTCAGGAGATTGATTTGACAAGATGTGCTAAACAGTTCAGTTTAATAATCATTTATTCAGAACCAGATATTAAGTACCTGGAATTCAAAGATCACTATTATCAATGATATTACGCAGGGGGGCGGTAATAAAAGTTACTATTCAGCTAGGGTTTGTGCACTCTGTTCAACATTTTGAGTGCCCAGCACAAAACTGAATCCTCACAGCAACACTGTATGATGAGAGTGAACATCTTTACTGCACAATGAGAAAACGAAGACTCAGGTGAACCAGGTTTGGCAGTTTTCCAAAGGTTGCAGTCTAGAAACAGTCAGGACGCAAGTCTCCTGACCCTAAAGCCATTTTATTTTTTAGTTACTATACCACAATTTCATAGACCTCTAAATTTCACATACTAGTAAAAATTAAAGATAAAATTAGGGTACCAAAAACAAAACCAACCCACTGCAGTTGAGTCATTTCTGCCACCAGGGCTCCATACAATTAGGGTATGGGATAACAAAACATATACAACATGTGATTTATTTTATTTTGCCAAGTAACTATACTAAAAACATATATACAAGAAAAACTACTATCTACCGTAACCATAAGGTTTTCATTAAAAGCTGTGTAGAGAGTCAGCAAAAAAAAGAAGACCCTACATGAGATGGATTGACACAGTGGCTGCAACAATGGGCTCAGACATAGTAACGATTGTGAGGACGTCACAGGAGGGCGCAAGGTTTCATTCTGTTATGCACGAGCTCACTATGAGTTGGAGTCAACTCGACCGCACCTAACAACAGCAACTGTAACCATCATTTCATAAATGAAAGGAAGTGTTAACACCAAATGTTTCCAATCACAGACATTGATTTAAAGTGAATCCATTTGGAATTGAAAAATATGAAAAACTCAATGTATTTATTTTATAAGAACTGATACACTCCACCATGCTTATGTGCCAATCTACAAAGTGGCATTTGGGAAATAATTACATTGCCATCCATTGACTATGATACACTCCTGCCTACAAGAAACTTTCATTCTAATGGAGACAGATGGCACATAAACAGACAATTGCAATAAAATCTGACAGGTTAGCAGAATGGCACAGATTGAGTAGAACTTCAGACATATAGCCCAATATAGGATCAAAAAAGGTTTCCTGAAGGAATTGGTTACTAAACTGGTACTTGAAAGAATGAGTAATAGCTAAACAGAAAAAGAAGATGATCCTGGAGTTTCAAACACATTTCACAAAAATGCAGAGGCATAAAATATCACATTTACAAGTAACTATGAACAGTATAATTATACTACAAAGTGAAATGTGAATCAAGGTCTGGTAGAAGGTACAATTGTAGATGCATAGGCTCCAGTTTATAAAGGACTTTAAACACCATGCTAAGGCATTTGGATCTTATTAGAAATGATAAGGAACTATTAAAAGCTTTTAAGTAAAGGAATGAATAAAAATTATAAAATAATGATAAAAATACCGGCACATTATAGAATTGCCACTGTAATAGATATTGGTACAACCTAGAATTATTACTGTAGAGCTATTTTAGATCTCATTAAATTATTCTTAAATATAATTAAATTTCCTAATCCTTCTCCTTCATTACCTCCATGCAGTTGGATGAATTGTGGAGGATAAGCCCAGTGGTGGAAAGTATGGCAGCTGGAAGTTGTAAATTTATTGTTTTAGTCAACGTGGAATATGATGAGGTTAAGGATTAATCCTTTAGTATTAATACTAGCTAACATTTATTAATCACTTATCATTTAGTCTGAGAGAAAACCTGTTAGATACTATTTTAGAACCTCCATTTCGCTGGTGAAGAAACTGAGACATAATAAGGCACAAGAATTTAGAGGTGGTGGATTAAGATTTAGATAAATGTAACCTGACTCCACAGTTGGAGGTATTTGAGGAGCATTTAAGCAGATATGTCCATTAGGAAGATGAATGAGACTTAGACTCAAAAAATAATTCACATCTTTGATAAGTAGATAACCTTTTGATTAATTATTAATTAAATCCATAAAGTGGATAAGCTCTCTCTCAGATAGTGGATGTAGAAAGAGAAGAACCTGAAGGAACACTTTCTTCAAGGGATAAGCAAAGAGGAAAACCTCTGACTGAGACAAAATAAATAAGATGAGAGACACAAAGATTAAAAAAGAGAGAGTAATGTTGTAAACTCAAAGAAGTCACTTAGATTTAAGAAGAACTTGTCTGTAGTATTTCATTATGTAAATAGGTGACATGATCAATCATGCATCAAATATTACTAAATATCTACTATGCAGTATGCACAGTTCCTATTGGTGACTTTTTAAAGAGAAGTTTCAGTGCTGTGGTGTGAGCAGTAGATGGGAGGGGTAGACTGGGAAATAGCAACAAGCAGAGGCTTATATTTTTTGATATGGAGATTAAGAGGAGAAATGACAGAACTAGGAGAAAGGAGGAATGGACTCAATCAAGATGAGTGAGAACACAAGTTATGTTTAGATATTTAAGTTTGTTGAGTATATTTTCAACAGGAAAATATAAGAATTCATCTTGGGAGAGCTGATAAGGGTGGGAGGTTTAGTTATGGGACCCAACAGCATATATGTAATACTTAAAATTAGGAGTAGATGATACAGCCAAGGGAGAGAGAAAGAGAGAGCTCAGTGTTATAGTAGAAATGAGAGAGAGACTTGAAGAAGTGAGAAACTATCAGCCTGTCACGCAATTGCTATGATCCCGTTGAAAATAGTTAAGGAGAAAGGTCTATGAATATTGTAGATGACAGGGTGATGGTATTTTTTTTTTCCTTATCAATACTGCACATAATATTTCAGAAAACTTTATTGATAATTATTAAGGAAAATGAGTGTAATGTTGTTGTTGTTGGCTACCATCTAGTCGACTCTGACTCATGGTGACTTCAGGTACAACGGAACCAAACGTTGCCCATTCATTCTCACAATCACCAACACGTTTGAGGCCATCATTGCAGCTGCTGTGCCTATCCATCTCACGGAGGGTCTCCCACACTTTCATTGGCCTGGCTCTCTACTTTACTATACATGATGTCCTCCTCTAGGGATTGATACTTCCTGATGACGTGTCCAAAGCAAGTGAGTTGAACAATGTTCTATTGTAATCTATGAAGTTTTCACTGGATAATTTTCAGAAGTACATCACAGGCCTTTCTTCCTAGTATGTGTTAGTCTAAAAATTCGCTGAAACCTGTTCACCATGGCTAACTCCACTGGTATTTGAAATACCACTGACATAGCTTCCAGCATCATAGCAATGCACAGGCTACCACAGTATGACAAACTGACAGACAGGTGGTGGATCGTAATAGTAGATTTACCTATACTGCATAAAAATATGCACCTGTCCGTTAGTTTGACTTATTTCCCATTTATATTATTGATTCTTCAAGGTTTACCAAATTTATTAACTTGATAGGTTGTATGAAATACATTTAGAAAGCGCTAAATATTTTTCCAATGTGATTAAAGAAATCCACAGCAGTAAGAATAGAAGTTTAGGAATTTAGACATGAAACATAAATTTTACATCTGCAGGAGAGAAAAGATACAAAACGGACATTTTCTAAAGCTTTACTATAGTCAGAATTCTATGTGTAAACTTTAATAATTCATGTTGGGGTGGGGGGGCTCAGACATAAGAGATTAGTGCTCCTATAAAAAGAGATATTATATTTTATAAAGAAAAGATAGATAATTAGCGAATTAGAATTGTAGTCAAAAGCCTGACTATTTTGAGGTGGGTGGTTAAGACATAACATGGCTGCCTGACCTGGTCTATTATCTTCTTGGAATTTAGGTGGGGGCCAACTCCTGGAAGACATTGTGAAATTGCTAAATGAGTCTTTAGATCTACTACTTACACTTCCAGTTCTGACTCGTTATCATTCAGCACCAAAACCATTATGAATATAATTGGTGTAAATCTAGTAACTTTGCTGTTTATGATGCACCAAGAAAAACTCTAATCTTTTTACTCGATTTTATAATTATTGCACATATGCAACATGGCCATTTTGTCACTTAAAAATGTTTTCCATTCATAACCAAAACGAAAACGTGAAAAGGATATCATTGTCAATATATTTCAATTGCTAGGCGAATGTCTTCAAACAAGGAAGCAGATGATAAAAATACTGGCAGATTATAGAATTGTAACTGTAGTAGATATCAATACAGTCTAGAATTGTTGTTGTAAAGACATTTTGGATCTCATTAAATTATTCTAAAATATATTTAGTTTTCCTAATCCTTCTCTATTTATTGCATTTTAGAAAAAAGTCATAAATTTAAAAGAAAGATGTTTATATTCATGCATTTTAGTCATTAAGGGAATCCTTTTGACTATATTTGAAATTTCAACTGTTTATTCAACCACCAAAATCTATTCCTTATGCCAACAATAACATCTTCAAAATTTTATAGCACAAAGTAATTTCAAATTCTCCACAATTGAGTGTAGCAATCTGCTGAATCTTGGCAAAAGATACCAAAATAAACAAGATCTTTTATTTCCTTGGCATAAAACCATGTAATGAAAATATTTTAATATGTTATATATATGCTAAAAAATGTATTCAAAATCATGAATTCAAAATGTTACTTTATGGTTATGTGTGAGACAAACATTGCCCTCCATTAGCGCATAACATGTGTTATCATGTAATCCATCTTTTAAATACATTTACTAGTATATAACACAATAGTCCTCAGTATTTCTTATGATGAACACTGTAGCTTTGAATATCACTAATATCTCTTTCTTAGTTATAATATAACTTTAAGCTCAATACATTTAGAAATTTTTATAAATTGGGGAAAAAATTTAGAACACAGCTACAGAACAAAAGTGATTTACACGTAATTATATTTCAACTTAATATACACTCGATTCTTATTATTCACAATAGTTATATTCAACTGAGAACACTGAATTAGTGAATACTGAATCATTGCTTCTAGGGAAAATACAATGTTAGGCTCCTGTGCCTCTGGTCGCAACATTTTCATCAACCAATCAGTACATAACATTGGTTCACGTGTGTTTCTGTTAAAAGATACCTTATTTAATATATAGTTTTAAGTCATTAACACTGAAATCATTGCCAACAGCACTATAACTCATGCCTGAACAAAACATATCTTACACACTCAATTTCTCCATTAGGCACAGCCTTCTTGCATTTAAGAGTGCTACATAGTACTTTAACGGAGCCCTGGTAGTGCAGTGGTTAAGAGCTCAGCTGCTAATCAATAGGTAGGCAGTTCTACTCCACCAGCCCCTCCTTGGAAACACTATGGACTCTGTCCTATAGGGTTGCTATGAGTCGGAATAGACTCCACAATAATGGGTTTGTTTTTGGTTACACAGTACTTTAGCACTATGCTTGAGGGCCATTTTAAATAATGACATCACCAATAAAAAGGACAAAAATGTGAAAACGTGGCAGTAATAGACTAAAAAGAATTGAAACAAGAACGTAGAGTCACCTTCTTCAATTTTAGCTAGGAACGTGCACATCAGGCTACTCGAATTTTTCACCACTCTGTACATGTCCATGAATGACCCCAAAAGCACTGTGAATGTTGACTTGGGGGGTTACAAATACATTTTAGTGAGTAGGCAATTTTGCAAATACAAAATCCCCGAATAATGAGAATTGACTGTAGAATAGCACCATTCCATTTTCTAAAAAAGTTTTTTTGTATACATTAGCCTTACAATAAGTTTATGGGATAGATAATTCAGGGAACTGTGGCCTTGTTTTATACATGAGGAAATTTAAAACCAAAGATTAATGACTTCTGCAAGGTCCAAAACCCAAAACCAAACCCACTGCCATCGAGTCGATTCCAACTCATAGTGACCCTATAGGACACAGTAGAACTGCCCCAGAGGGCTTCCAAGGCTGTAATCTTTACGAAAGCAAACTGCCACCTTTCTCTTTTCTTCCATGGAGCAGCTGGTTGGTTTAAACACCGACCTTTCCGTTAGCAACTGAGCACTTTAACCACTGTGCCACCAGGGCTCCTCTTTAAGGTCACACAACAAAAATAACACAGCAGGGATTTACAGGTCTCCTGACTTTTAATGTTGGCCTTTTTCCATCACACAACTCCAGAAACAAATATACCTCAATCTACACTGGAGTTATTGTTACAGGAAAGCCTTTCAACAGTTTCTTAAAATTGGTTGAGTAAATAAATAGTATATCAGGGACAGTAATTTAAAACAAGAAAAAGGGCTATTGATACCTTACAACAAACGCTTGCTTGCAAGATTTCTATGGTAATTTCTGCTGCCAATCTGATTACACTAAATTTTAAGCCTACCTGCAGACACCGATTATATATTGTCTACCATAGTGTTTGTGTATATAATAATAAAAAACAGAACAGGTTAAGGTTGAGCAATGAGCTGGAAACTTCCAGTCTCTGTGAATTCTAATATCTAGTACCTAGGTGACTCCTGATAACTAAAATATAAGAATTCAACTGGTTAATCTCATTGGTGGTTAAATTGAGTCCATTCAGCTCAGGAAAATGCTATATTTTGGGTAATAATTTTATTTGACTGTTTCTCCTTCCCTCTCCTATTCTCTAGACAACAACTAACCTACTGATGACCTAAAAATCCCCTGGTGAGAGACAATTACAGTTAAAATTCCCTAACAGAAATGCTGATATAAATAAGGGTTATGTGTGACAAAGCTGTTTCTGTCTTCAGCAGATGGCCCACAGTTAACAGTGCACTGGTGATCTGATTGATTTCTATAATAAATAGTTTTGGAAAACAAATGCCTTCTCTGCATGCAGTGCATTCTACAACCATTCTTGTGAGCAAAGCTGGAATAATGTGCTCTTTGCATTCTTACTCTCTCCAACATCACAGCTGCTACGAAGAAATCAACCACCCTTTCCACTCTTTCCCCGGAATAAAACTTATCTTTCAAACCTGTAATTAAAAATAACCCCCCTAACAGGTCAGAGAATTTAGATGAGAAAATAAAAGGACAGAATAATCCCTAAGGAATGAAAATTAAGTGATATTCCAAGCCCTCAAATTTTGGGAGAGGACTGAGGGGAAGGAAACTGGAGCTAAAATTCAGAAAAAGTAAAGCTAAAACAAACAAATTTAGAAGCAGTGAGATGAGAGAATAATAAAAAACCTCCATCCCTCCCTACCTCTGTATTTGGTCAAACCAAGCAGGACTGAAATCAGCAACTCAATCACAATTCACGCTGGGGAAGGCGGGCATCATTTTGCAATATTGATCTGCCTTCAAAGCTTCCTTAAATGGTTTAATGATTTTACAAATTTAAGTATCGTTTTTACTTTTAAATATGCAAAAAAATAAACCTTTTTTCCTCTTACAGATTTCATTTGTGTATCATGCATTTAATAATGTTTAATGAGTTTAACATTCTAGAAGATGAGCAGGCTGTGTGCATGACCAATCAAAAAGTATTCATGAAGTCGTTCTATTCTGTTCTATTTTAGAGCAAAGATCTGAATTTTGTCTTTATTGTTTCTCCCTCCTTCCCTCTCTACCTCTCTTGTTCCCTTCCTTCCTTCTTTCCTTCCTTCCTTTATTCATTCAAGACACATATAATGTGTGCCTATGTGTCAGTGTCTTGAGTTTGAATGCAAGATACTGATTGTTGCTTCATTTTTCTCTATAACAATCTTATCCAGGGAAATTTAGAATTAACCCAAGAAGAATGATTAGCCTTTTTGTCTCTGTGCCCACTGTGATTTATTCTTAGGACAAAAGAAAGATGGAAACAATATCTGCTAGCTTGCTTAATGTTAGGGAAAAAAAAAAAAAAAAAGGAGGGGGAGGAAATCTCCTATCTCCACTCAGAGAAAAATAAGTGCTGATGCCTTTCTGGGCTTATAGTCAGAAGAGCCAAATTATGAGATAGGTGTGTCCATGATGATGCTATATTTTGAAACAGTTTGCTAAATAATTTTTTTATACCCAATTTTGTGTAGTCATGACATGGGACGCGATACTTTAAAATCTAGGTTATAGATACCAGCTCACACGTGATGGGAGCACTGACCTTCCCATCTCTGGAGGCGTCATTCTAATCCTCCTCTGTGTACTCTGCACCTTCTAGAACAACAGTTCTGAATTAGTGTAACCGATTAATATCATTCAGGCACCGCTTCACATCAAAATTCGCTTAATATTTTATCTACAATCAACATTTGCCATAATCATGGACATTTTATAGAGAAATTATCCCATATGTAGCCTCAAAGGAGCCCTAGTGGTGCAATGGTTAAGAGCTCCACTGCTAACCAAAAGGTCAGCAGTTCGAATCCACCAGCTGCTCCTTGGAAACCCTATGGAGTAGTTCTACTCTGTCCTATAAGGTCGCTATAAGTCAGAATTGACTCGACGGCAACAGGTTTGGTTTCGGTTTTGGTAACCTCTAACTTATACAAATAATCTAGTTTTTACAATGAACAATTTGTACATGCAAAAATATTTTCACAGATCTTCAGAATTAGTAGAGAAATCATATGCAAATGGTTAAGCACTCATCTACTAGCCAAAAGGTTGGCAGTTTGAACCCACCAGAGGCACCTCCGAAGACAGCCCTGGTGATCTGCTTTTAAAAGGTCACACCCTTGAAAACCCTATGGAGAAGTTTTACTCTGTAATACATGGGGCCACCATGAGTCAGAATCAACTGGATGGAAACTAATAACAACAAAATTGAACAGAGGAGGGAGAGACTCTAGGATCAATGACTGGCCCCTAACAAACTTAACACAGTGCTGTCGTTGTTGCTGTGTGCCGTCCAGCCAATTCCAACTCATTGTGACCCATTATGACAGGGTAGAACCGCCCCGTAAGGTTTCCTAGACTGTAATCTTTATGGGAGACCACCAGATCTTTTCTCTCACTGAGTGGCTGGTGGGTTTGAACCTCACCTTTGGGTTAGCAGGCCTGCACTTAACCATTGCGCCACCAAGGCTCCAACACAGTCCTAGGCAGTGAGTATTCACTAGTTCTCCAAACATAGTCCCTACTCATATGCTCTTCATTCTAGTAGGGG
Organism: Trichechus manatus latirostris; assembly: GCF_000243295.1. NCBI lineage: Eukaryota > Metazoa > Chordata > Mammalia > Sirenia > Trichechidae > Trichechus > Trichechus manatus. The sequence goes on from NW_004443958.1 coordinate 3,162,807, forward strand.
AGACAGTAGATAAAATTAAAACATACTAATGAATATATCATTGTACATTGCCTTAATGCCACAAAAGGAAGAACGAGGCCCTAGGCAGAAACATAATGAGGTTGACATTTCTCTGGGGAAATCGTAGTTAAGCTCAGATCTTAAAGATGAGTAGAAATTAGTCAGTGATAGTTATTCAGTGGAGGATGAGGGGGGTGATAAAGAGTGTCTCCTATTGTAGGTAAAGGACTTTGCAAATGTCCTGTCAGGTGAAAGAAGTTTGCACATTAGAATAACTGAAAGTCTACCCTTTCCGTTGGTTGAACAAGTGGGGGAGGGGTGTCAGCAGAATTTGACTAGAGAAGCGGGAGTCAAATTACACAGTTTTATAAGTCATGTTAAAGAATTACATTTTAAACATTCCAGTTACTAGGGGAAGTCATTGAAAGATATTAAATAGGGTATTATAACTATACAAAATATATTTTTAAAATAACATTCTGGCTGCCATGTAGAGATTGAATTAAAGGGGCTGTATATTTTCTCTCCAGTCAATGTAAGGTAACATTTTCTCTTTATGAGTGTGCTATAAGTAAAAGCAAAAATTATTACAACCACTCGTCTCTTAAACAGATTAAATTTATTACCTTTCTCAGAAAATACAATTACGTACCAGGAATACCATACATGGCAGCCAAAGATAAGATCAGTGGTTCTCAACTGAGGGATATGTCACAATGTCTGGAGGCAGTTTTTGGTTGTCACAAGTTGGGCAGAGACTTGCTACTGAGTAGAAGGCAAAGCTGTTGCTAAATATCCAATAGTGCACAGTAGGGATAGCTCCCCACAACAAAGAATTTTTCAGTCCAAAATGTCAATAGTGTTGAGCTTAAAACATTGGGCTATTGAATATCAGGATTATCATGGGTTGAATTGTGTCCCCCAAAAATATCTGTCAACCTGGCTAGGACATGATTCCCAATATTATATGATTGTCTAACATTTTATCATCTGATGTGATTTCCCTATGTGTTGTAAATTCTATCACTATGATGTAATAAACTGGATTAGCGGTAGTTATATTGTTGAGATCTACAAGATTAGATAGTGTCTGAAGCCAATCTCTTTTGAGATATAAAAGAGAGAAGCGAGCAGAGAGACGGGAGGACCTCATACCACCAAGAAAGCAGTGCCGGGAGCAGACCGCATCCTTTGGACCTGAGGTTCCTGCGCTGAGATGCTCCCAGATCAAGGAAAGATGGATGCAGCACAAGGACCTTCCTCCAGAGCTGACAGAGAAAGCCTTCCCCTGAAGCCGGTGCCCTGAATTTGGACTTGAAGCCTACTGGACTATGAGAGAATAAACTTGTCTTTGTTAAAACCATCCACTTATGGTATTTCTGTTATAGCAGCACTAGATGACTAAGACAAGGACCTTCACTGGACTATTGATACCTTCACAGCACTGCCTCTTCGGTAAATGTCTCATGGTTGTCAAATGATCGGGATGAATCTAAAGTTGAAGACAAGGATAGTAATACTTCTGTGGTGAGGTAGACATGGATCCATAACACAAACTGATTCTCTGTTTGAATCAGTTACATTGTTTCTGCAAAATTCAACGCTGATAATAAAAATGGCCAAGGGTGAGTCCTAACATGTCATATAAGCAATATCACTGTTTACATAAAACAGAAAGAAAGAGATAAGCTGGAGTTCAGGCAGCAAGGGAATTCTTGAGCTGTCTGTGGCAATTAAATGTTGATTAGTTGGTCTTAGCTGCTGAAAGTGAAACAGTGAAGAGACTAAGTTAGATTTATCACTCAATGAAAAATGTTTAAGGGAACTCTGTGTGGGTGTATGTATGTATGTTAAATATTTGCAATAAAATACATCTTGTGAACTCCTAACTACTATATGGTCTTTAATCTAAAATATCTTTATATTTTTAACCTAGCACTTATAAAGTACTTTGTTTTCATTTTATAAATGGCAATTAAAAAGGCTATATACTCAATTGTGTCTTCAGGTCATAATAACTTGAAATGCAAATTGCAATGTAAAATTCACTGCAGAAGTAAAAACAATCACTACAGCAAAGTGATCATGAAGCTCTGACATTTCAACTGTACAAAGTGATAACAACCTGTCACAGGGACCATGCTTGAAGTTGTCTCTTGGACACATTCACAACTAGTTTCTAAAAACTTGAATTGAACAAAGAGTAGTGAAGAAATACCCTTAAGCATAGACACCAAGTCTATTTATACAGGAAGCATGTTAAAAGAGCCAGGCTCACTCTAATAGAAAATTCAGACTGCTTGAAGGTGGAAAAATGTTGCCTATGCATAGAAATCCTTTTTGAGTAAATAAAAGAATACTTTCTTCACTTCTGTACTCGGGGGTAGAATCCATTTTTCCATTCAGTTTATTCACTGTGAAAACACTAAATACACAGATATTTTTATGCTACAAGTCAACACTAAACTTGAAATAATTGATGGAGATTGAAAATACAATAACTGAATTGATTTGAAAAATAATTCAATAGAGGTTTTCTTCTCCAAATATTTTTAGAACTAAAATATTGATTATGATTAAGTCTGTACTAATACTTTAAACTGCTCGATGAAACTTGCTTTTATATCCAAAGTGGTCATTATACATTTTTAAATGCACATTACAAAACAATTAAACACTAAAAACAAAAATTCTGTGTTACATATACGCGTATTTACAGCAATAATCAGTTTCTCTAAATGATCAACATATGGCAGTTCCAAAAGATTTTTCATAAGTATATAATGTGAGAGAAAAACAAAAGCTTAACAACTTCACTAATTTGAAGCAATTACATATTCATATAGATATTTCTGAGTATCTTTAAATTTTACCTTCTTCCACGTATCTTTATAAAATATTGGTCTCAGCACTTTTCTATAGCTAGTGATTTTAGTATCTATTCGTTAAATGTTTAATCACTGCTATATGGTAATACCCTTATTTCTTCCAAGCCCATTTTCTTAGGTCGATTGCTTCTACAAAGAGCAAAAAACCAAATGAAACCCATTGCTGTCTAGTCGATTATGACTCATAGCGACCCTATAGGACAGAGTGAAACTACCCTATAGAGTTTCCAAGGAGCAGCTGGTGGATTCGAACTGCCAACCTTTTGGTGAGCAGTGCGACAGCAGAGGCTGTTATTTATCTTGGTTTCTAATGAGCTTGAAGCCTGGCGGCACAGTGGTTAAGCATTTGTCTGCTAACCAGAGGGTCAAGAGTTCAAATCCACCAACCACTTTTTGGAAACCTTATGTGGCAGTTCTAGTCTGTCCTATAGGGTTTCTATGATGGGTTTGGTTTGGTTTTTGGTTCTAATGAGCCTAGTGTTCACAGCAAGTGATTAACAACTGTTGACTGACTAAATGCCCTACTCTGACAGATAATTTTGCCGTTCTAAATCTACTCATCATCTGTTTGTACCCTGCCATATGCCCCCAGGAGGTGGACATGTATGGGCTGATCTACAGGCTCCATTGACCTCTGGCTTATGGTTAAGACAACAGGAGGCACCAATAAGAGATTGGAGGGCAAAAGGGGAATGAGGTCAGAGTATTTATTGCTCTGTATCCCTCCCTGCCAGGGACATTTTGCCTGTCAGATGGTACTCCTCATATAGCTATTATTTCTAGGTTCTGGTAACCATTTCCTCTCCTTGATCCATCAGGCCTAAGGGTGATGATGGTTTCCCAATGTTGCTACCCACCAGTTTTTACATTGTCTATGGTGACTTGAAGGTGCCTGGGTGGCGCAAATTGTTTGCACTCATTTACTAACATAAAGGTTGTGGTTCAAACCCATCCAGCAACACCAAAAAAGAAAGGTCTGGCTGTCTACTTCTGCAAAGATTACAGCCAAGAAAACCCTATGGAGCAGTTCTACTCTGTAACATATGGGGTTGCCACGAGTCAGAATCAACTCAGTGGCAATAGGTGGTATGGTAACTTGATAACTCTATCTTATGTTTTTCTAAGGGCAGCAGAAACTGAAGCACTTTAAACAATTGGCACTGCTGACTAATCTAGAAATGTATTGAAACTTATCTGGTAAGAATATAATTTTATGTTGACCTAATGACCATTGAGGTAGAAATTTTAGCAGCATATGTTCAACTAATATTGACAGTCAGCTTTAGTTTGACAGCCAATATTGAATTAAACTCTGTCACACTGTATTTCTATACAGGCAAGAGAAATTTTGGGTTCTGATTCTGACATGCTGTATCAGCTTTCAAGTTCCTGCTTTATTTTCTGGTAAGAAAGACAACTGAGAAGACGATGAGCCCCCTACCCCACTAAAAAAACTGCAAAGCTAAACCCATTGCCCTTGAGTTGATTCCAACTCTTAGTGACCCACTGAGCAGCTGGTGGGTTTGGACCATCGACTTTTTGGTTAGCAGCTGAGTGCTTAACACACTGTGCCACCATGGCTCCTACATAATGAACCCAGTTCACACTAAATTCAATAACCTAAATCATAACTCCCTATACATGTCCTCATGCAAATGATACCTTGTACTAATGAAATGGAAACTAGACTTGTTTTCTCTAACTTTGCATACAATCTAATAATTTCCCAAGAAAGAAAATATCAAGAATTTTAGATAATAAAAATGATAAAGTTTATATGTATATATATAATGTTTTTAAATCATAAGTGAATTGCACACAATTTGTAAGCTATTCCTTTAAAAGAAAAATTACTTTTTGAATAGTGTATTCTTCTTTAGCACTCATATCACCTGAGAAGTGGTCAGCACTAAATAAGTTGAATGAATGCTTGTTCTTTATTTATAATACAGTGGTTAAAAACACAGATTTGGAATCAACCAGACCAGGATTAAACACTTTGCTTTCCAAATGGTAGTTGGGTAATATCAAATCAATTCATTCACCTCTTCCCACCTGCAATTTTCTCATTAACAGTATGACGATAAACATGACTATCTCACAGATTTGTTATAAGAATTATTTGAGATGCTATATATAAAATGCTCACAGCAACATAAAAAAACAGTTCAAACAATAGTAATGACCATTACTGTTATTTTTTGTTTCCTTCTGAGCTTCAACTTCATGCCAGAGATCAGCTGCTTACCTCCTTCTCCAGACAGAGCACACTGCTCACAGTTAGAAAGACAGCTTTCCTCATTTTCCTGTTGAGAGTTTCACAGGATTCCACTCTCCCTGGATCTTGCCTATATTGGACAAAGCAAAAACCAAAGATGGGTAAAGAAAGTGCCCTACAGAAACTTCTTCCCTCAAAGGTTGTTTAGGGTCACAGGTTCTAGGCACTTCTAAAAAAGTTTTAACTTTCTTTTGAATACCTGCTTTATGTTTTAAGCTTGAAAATAGGCATTTAGCCCCCCACATTTTGCAAAGTCTAACTAAAGTGGCAATAAATTGTTTTTTAAATGTGTAAACCAACAAGGGCAATGAGTTGAGAAAAAAAGGAAGCAACAAGAAGCTTTTGAAAGCTGAATGGTAGATAGAGGGGTAGCAGATCAGAGGAAGCTGACTGCCAGTCCAGCAGTGGTGAAGGCCGAGAAGTGATCCCATTTATATCGAAGAGTTCCCTAAAGGCTCAGAAAGTACCAAGGCACCAAGTACTTCTGGAAATGATGGAGAAGGAGGGACCAAAAAACAGGTGAATGGGTTAAAATCTGTGAACAAAGTAATGAGACACCAGGATTTCCTCACTAACTCTGCAACTTGGTTGACTACCAATTTTCTACCGTGGAGGAAGACTAAATGACAAAAGTTTTCTTGGCATAAGAATTTGAAGAAAAAAAAATAAAAGCTGAAAACAATAGGATTAATAGGATTTTTCTTTAGAAAACTATCAGCCTCATTTTTTAAAAGGTTTAATTAAGACGTATTTTTCTGGTCATGTAGCCAAACAGACAATGTGAAAACTACAAAACCACCAGCAATTCTAAAGAAAAAAAAATTCACATAAGTTCATTTTCCTCCAAAGGAATGAATACCCTGCATTAGTCAGGATAAAGAGAATTGGACGGCTCAAGGTTTTGTTTTTTGTTTTGTTTTTTTCCCCAATAATTTGAATTGGTTCAGAAAATACACAAAACTAGCCAAGCTCAGTGCATTCAAATCACAGTCCAGAGAATTATCTTTCTAAAGGAAAGCCCTTCTCCAGGTATCTGAGGACTCCTATGTATACGTTTGATACTTAATGAATGTGATGGTCTTTCTTCATTTGCTGAGTAACTTTTATAACTAAAATAATATACTTTTTTTGTTTTTCATTGAGGTAGGTGTTACCCAATTAATCTATTAAATTATCTATTTAAGGTAGCCTTCCTTTTAATAAAACTATTCATTATTCTCACCTTAAAAGATGCATTTAAAAATATTAGAATCATGAAATCTAAAAACAAGCTTGAGAATTATGCACTTTTAAAAAAGAAAATCAGTGCTAACTCATAGTGGCTTACAGCCTGGCTAGTAGACAACAATAATATGAAACTTCAAATACCAGACAGTCTGGTTCATAACTAGACCTCGACCACCCACGCAGTGGTCAAGGGTGAGAAGCTATGTAATCAGGATAGTGAAAAATAATAAAAATACAGCTATCATTTATTGGGTACTATGGATTAGGCATTATGTCAAGTGCTATGTAAGTATTTTCTCAGTTAATCTTTCCAGCAACCCTAGGAAACAGATCTATTTTACTGAAAAAAGATATTTCAATTCGTAAAAGTTGAACAATGTTCCTAAGATCAGACAACTGTAAACGAACTTAACTGGGATTTATTCTTATCTGACTTCCAAGTTCATCAAATATTCAGTCATCTGTGCTTATATTTACTTGATACTTCGCATAATTACAATTAGGTTTTACACCAGTCTAGTTTACAATAGGACCCCTTGTGGCAGAGTGGTTAAGAGCTTGGCTGCTAACCAAAAGGTCAGCAGTTCCAATCCACCAGCCATTCCTTGGAAACCCTTTAGAACCCTTTAGGGCAGTTCTACTCTGTCCTATGGTGTCCATTGAGTCAGAATCGACTCTACAGTAATGGGTTTTTTGTTGTTGTTGTTACAATATCTCCTGTTTTTTCCTTTTGCAATTTTTCCACTTCACCCAGACTTACCTGTTATATATCTGAATACAAAAGACTTCCACTCATTCTGTGCACCCTACTTCAAATTCCTCCATCTTCTTGTTCTTCTCACAACCAATAACAAAATCCTCTGCAAGTTCCTCCCCTCCCATCTGAAAAATGCTCATTAATCATCAGAGCAACTGTAATCTTTCCTACCTTGGTACAACTTGTGTGCATTTATCACATATGCTCTTGTGCTTATTCCTTTTATTTATCAGTGGTTCTGAGGGTGTATTACCTGCCCAAACAGCATCAGCATCACTTGTTAGAAATGTAAATTTTCGAGCCCTATCCTCAGGCATTAATTATAAGCCCTGCGGGTGGGAGCCAGCAAATTTAGCATTAACAATCCCACCAGGTGATTCTAATTCTCAAGAAAATGTGAGAACCACTGAGCCATATTATGAAAGGATATTATTCTTTCTTACCTGTATACATATATACATATCAGTGTATATTTGGGGGGTTATTATATTTTTAGATTATTCTATTATGATTAAATTGAAATGTTATATCCCTTCAGTAGGATAAAAGCAACTTACTCTTTATCTCTATTAGGTTATCCCTGGGCCTTTAGTAAAGGCTAGTTTAGAAAAAAAGACTTGGTTTGACCTAAAATTAAGAGAAATGTGTGTCACACTTGGGGCAACTCTGTAAGGACCTCTTTGTGAAGTTACCATTGTGATGATTAGTGAGTGCGCTCAAAAAGGAAAAAGAACCTTGGGGCAATGAAATACTGGCTAAGGAAAATTTGAGTGGTTTCTTATAAAAGGTGGACACTAATTATAGTCTTTCTCCCCTTAAAAAGATTATGGATTTGTTGAAAGCAGAAACTATACTTTTGTATAATAATTATTATTATTATCATTATTACTATTATAATCCTACTACAATGTCCAGTATTTAGCATAACATCTTTTATGCAGTAGGGAGAGCATAACGAGGACTAACAAGTATTAGTTTAGTAAAGTAGAAGGTCAATGAAAATGAGGAAAGCTCACTCAGTGAGATGATTGACACAATAGACATAACAATGGACTCAAACATATAAAAATTATGAAGAAAGTGCTGGACCAGACAATATTTCCTTCTGGTATACACAAGGTTCCCATAAATCAGAGCCAACTTGATGGCAACTAACAACAACAACAACTATTAAGGTCCTACTATGTACAGGAATCAACTCAATGGCAGTGGGTTTTTGGTTATGTAAAGGCAGGGAGTCCTGATGGCAAAGTGGTTAAGCGCTCAGCTACTAACCAAAAAGTCAGTGGATCGAACTACCAGTTGCTCCATAGGAGAAAAATGTGACAATCTGCTTTTGTAAAGATTACAGCCTTGAAAACCCTATGGGGCAGTTCTATTCTGTCCTATAGGGTCACTATGAGTTAGAATCAACTTGACGAGAATGGGATGGGTATTTGCAGGCATTTTGTTATATGCTTTAAATGTATCATCTTATTTATATGTCAAAGCTCTTCATTTAGCTTCATTATATGTTGAGGAAACTGAAGTTGTGAAGAGTTATAATAACAAATGAATAAACAAACAGAAGAGAGCACAAATTTTAAATATTGATCTATTCAACACTGCAGCCTGTGGTTTTCCACTGCACTTGTTTGAATCTTATTATGTGTATTGATTAAAACCCTTGCAAGACCCAATTATTTTCTACTTTGATTTTTTGCTTGATACCATGTGCTGTCATTAATGAATGGAAGCATGCTGAATCATTAAGAGTTGTTGAATTTTGGGTGGAACGAGAGATATCAGTGCTGATGTCAGGTGGATCTTGGCTGAAAGCAAAGAATACTAGAACGATGTTTACCTGTGTTTTATTGACTAGGCAAAGGCATTCAGCTGTGTGGCACATAACAAATTATGGATAACATTGTGAAGAATAGAAATTCCAGAACACTAAATTGTGCCCATGCTGAACCTGTACATAGACCAAGATGCTGTTGTTCGAACAGAAGAAGGGGATACTGTATGGTTTAAAGGCAGCAAAGGTGTGCATCAGGGTTGTATCCTTTCACCATACTTATTCAATCTGTATGCTGAGCAAATAATAAGAAAAACTGGACTGTATGAAGAAAAATGCCCGATCAGGCTTAATGAAAGACTCATTAACAACCACAATATGCAGATGACACAACCTTGCTTGCTGAAACTGAAGAGGACTTGAAGCACTTACTGATGAAGATCAAAGACTACAGCCTTTAGTGTGGATTACAACTCAACATAAATAAAACAAAAATCCTCACAACTGGACCAATAAGCAACATCAAGATAAAGGGAGAAAATATTGAAGTTGTCAAATATTTCATTTTGCTTGGATCCACAATCCTTCTCCATGGAAGCAGCAGTCAAGAAATCAAACCACGTATGCCACTGGGCAAATGTGCTGCAAAAGACCTCTTTAAAGTGTTAAAAAGCAAAGATGTCACTTTGAGGATTAAGGTGCGCCTGACCCAAGTCATTATATTTTCAATGCATAAGAAAGCTGGGCAATTAATAAGGAAGACTGAAGAAGAATTGATGTGTTTGAATTATGGTGTTGCTGAAGAATATTGAATATACCATGGACTGCCAGAAGAACAAACAAGTCTGCCTTGGAAGAAGTACAGCCAGAATGCTCCTTGGAAGCAAGGATGGCAAGACTTCCTCTCATGTACTTTGGACATGTTACCAGGAAGGACAAGGCCCTGGAGAAAGATATCATACTTCGTAAGATAGAGGGACAGGAAAGAGAGGAGGACATTCAACAAGATGCATTGACATAGTGGCTCCAACAATGGGCTTAAACATAGCAACAATTGTGAGGATGGCATAGGGAACTACCAGAAACTCAAGCCAGATTCAGAAGAGGACATGGAACAAGTTGATATCATTGCTGATGTCAGATGGATTTTGGCTGAAAGCAGAGAACACCAGAAAGGTGTTTACCTGTGTTTTATTGACTTTGCAAACACATTTGACTGTGTGGATCATAACAAATTATGGATAACATTGTAAAGAATGGGAATTCCAGAATACTTAACTGTGCTCATGCAGAATCTGTATATAGACCAAGAGGCAGTAGTTCGAACAGAACGAGAATATACTGCATGGTTTAAAATCAGGAAAGATGTGAATTAGGGTTGTAGCCTCTCACCATACTTATTAAATCTGTAAACTGAGCAAATCATCTGAGAAACTGGACCATATTAAGAAGAATGTGGCATCAGGATTGGAGGAAGATTCATTAACAACCTTCCATATGTAGATGACAGAACCTTGATTGCTGAAAGCAAAGAAGATTTAAAGCACTTACTGATGAAGATCAAAGATTACAGGCTTCAGTGTGGATTACACCTCAACATAAAGAAAGAAAAAATCCTCACAACTGGACCAATAAGCAACATCATGATAAATGGAGAAAACATTGACGTTGTCAAGGATTTCATTTTACTTGGATCCACAATCAACGCCCACGGAAGCAGCAGTCAAGAAATCAAATGATGTCTTGCATGGAGCAAATCTGCCACAAGTGATCTCTTTAAAGTGTTAAAAAGCAAAGATTTCACTTCGAGAACTAAGGTGTGCCTGACACAAGCCATGGCGTTTTCAATCGCCTCATGAGCATGGGAAAAGTGGACCATGAATAAGGAAGACCAAAGAAGAATTAATGCCTTTGAATTATGGTGTTGCTGAAGAATATTGAATATACCATGGACCGCCAGAAGAACAAACAAATCTGTCTTGGAAGAAGTACAGCCAGAATGCTTCTTAAAAGCAAGGATGGCGAGACTTTGTCTCACGTACTTTGGACGTGTTATCAGGAGGGACTACTCCCTGCAGAAGGACATCATGCTTGGTAAGGTAGAGAGTCAGCAAAAAAGAGGAAGACCTTCAATGAGATGGATTGACACAGTGACTGCAACAATGGGCTTAAACATAGCAATGATTGTGAGGATGGCGCAAGACCAGGCATTATTTTGTTCTATTTTACATAGGGTTGCTAAGAGTCAGAACTGACTCAGTGGCTTCTAACAACAACAGTATTTTTTTTTTCTTTCTTGCTGCCTCCCACAAGTCTACCCTTAGAGTCCAGATGGACATACTTTGTCCCACTAATTCAACTCCCAGAGTTCCCCCTACAAGTCCACCAGAACATATGTGCCCCCCAAAATAATTTCAAAATATTTATTTTGCCCACCAAAAACACACACACCTCATAAAATACCCTGTAGAAACACTAATTTGCAGCACACACTCTTTTTTTTTCAGTTGCTGTCATAAAGGTCCGTGTCCTACGGCAGCATTCACTGTCCGTGGGAAAGCAGCTTCCCAATTTACCTGAAAAGCAGAAAATGTAGATGGGCAATCGTTTATCACACTGGTCGTGAAAAGGTTAAAAAATGATATGTAAGTAAAAACGTGAATAATTAATAGGCAAAACAATTAAATAGTACAGTATGCTCTATTGTATTCTTATAAGAAGTGGTTTTCCCTTATAGTATAGCTATAAGCCTGATGAGGCTTTCCTGTTCTCTAATTTTCTAACCAAGCCCCATCTGTGTGTATATATATATTACGTTTGGCAGTGAGAGAATGAGTAAGTGAGTGAGTGAGTGAGTGAGTGGGCCTACGCAAGAGAGAAGTACATTTTTCTGTAGTTTGCATGCCACAGTCTGAGAAGGAAGTCCAGTATTACATCATGCTCCATATAGACCCTGTCAGGCATCCAGGCAATTTCCATGTCCCCCAGGGATGGCATTCGTCATGGTCCAAGAAATTTCCAAGCTTCAGGCATCAGTTTAGAGAAAGGGAGAAAAATAAGAGCAAAAGAAGGTTTACGGCCACTGATGTATGGAGCTTTCATTAACATTTTTTTTTTTAACCTGAATGTAGTCATATAATCACATCTAAATGCAAGAAAGGCTAGGAATTCAAGTCTTCATTTGGTTAAAGCTCCATTTCCAGCTAAAATTCTGATAACGTAAGAAGGGGAGAACAGATACTGCGGACAGTATTAGCCTATACCACTTGATCTAAATGCCATTAGGAAAAAGGCTAAAATTAAAAATAATAACGATTGCCAAGTGCTACAAGTCAGTAGTAGTATCATCCCCTTCAAGTTCTCTCTCCTTCTGACCTGAATAAGTATTGTCAAAACAATAAAACCAAGACTGATGAAAAAATCTGAGGCCACACCTAAGAGAGACAGCTCAGTGGCCATAAAGCAAAAGTTTTTGATAACCTTGCATGGAGCAGGAACACGCAATTCAAGTAACAATAATCACATCATTTAGTTTATTCCTTTAATACAATTGTAAGTCTAGACACTGAAATATAGACTGGTGAGCTGACTGAATTTTTCACATGAATATGTATTCTTTTTTTAATAAGATATAATTACTGAAGGTTTAATTTTGGAAAATTATATTGGAGGTTTTATAAATATATATATGCGTATATGTGTGTATATATATATCAGGAATCTTGAGCCAAAATAAAGTACATGAAATTCACCCTGATTTGGCACATTCCTAAGAATAACATAGGGCTGTTTCTTTGCACGTGTTTAAAACAGCTTTGGACATTATTATGATTAAGTATCACCACAATATATGATGTAACACTACTCTCCAAGAGAGAATTAAGAAAAAAATTCCATGCATCGTTTGGGACACTTGTTAAAGGCGAAGGAAAAGCAAATTCAGGGACATTTCAGTCCAAGCCCCTGCTGGAAAATAGAAAAGACAAATGATCAGAATGAGACAAAGTAAAAAAATACAAGAGCATTCTCCAAATCTTATTAAATGAACAGGAAATGTGCTGTTGTAAGAAAAGAAAGAAAGAAAGAAAAAGTTTGGAAAATACTGGGAAAAATAGCTCTACAGGTTTCATCACTATAGGAAACATCTGAGAGCCCAAATTAAAACTCCTTAACTTTAATCACATCTGTAAAGTTCCTCTTTTTTTGCCTGAAAATTAGCATATTCACAGATACTGAGGAGTAGGGCATGAACAGTTGGGAGGTTGGGGGGCATTATTTTGCTTATCACAGAAAGAAATAAATATATGTATCTTTGTTTGCAATTGGCATGAGTCTCTGTGTAGAAAATCCTAAAGAATCTAAGAAAACAAAACAAAAAGTCCTATTACAAATAGGTGAGTGTAGAAAGTATAACAAATAAAGCAAGGATTCAAAGTCAATATAGAAAAGTCAATTGCTTTCCTATATAGCAACAACAATCCATTAGAATTTGAAATGAAAAAAAAATAATACAATACCACTTACAATAGCACCAACAAAATGAAGTTCTTAGGTATAACTCTAACAAAATATATATAGATTTGTATGTTGGTGATGTTCTTATTTATCACCATAATGTATCAGAGTCATATACCAAAAATAAAACAAACAAGCATGCTGCCTTTGAGCCAATTCCGAATCATGGTGACCCCATGTGTTACAGAGTAGTACTGAACTCCTTAGGGGTTTTTTGGTTGTAATCTTTAAGGAAGAAGATTGCCAGGACTTTCTACCACAGGGCTGCTGGGTGGGTTTGAACCACCAATCCTTAGGTTAGTAATCCAGTGCAAACAATTTGCACCACCCAGGAAGTTATATAGGGATAATAAAAACTCTGAAAGTAGAGTTGGAGTAAAATAGCATTTATTTGTAGCAGGGGCTGTTGGCAATCATTTGTAATTTTCAGTAGCAGAGTACAAAGTCAACGAGTAGGAATGGAGAAAAATGATGACTTGGTGAATCCACTGTACTGAAGTCTAATACTGAACTGAAAAAAACAATACCTTTACAATCTGCACACGCACCAGTCCAAAAACTAGAGTCCAAACTACTAGAATATATATGTAATAGAATCAGTGTGAACCAATTTTATTATAAGCATGTAAAGTGCAACTACAATTTGCAAATCTATACTTTGGGGTTCTCTTATGTTAAACAAAAACACAAGAATCATACTGCCTGAATCATCTGACATTATTTTTCTGCATGCTAATATAGCATAAATAATGAAGTTTCGCAGGGGAAAACTAATCTAATTTGACATGCTCATTTGTTAAGGCGATGCTGTACTAAATTTTAAACAGCTCAACATGTAACTCTACCACTGATAAGTTTACAGTTTTATGTGACTGCATTCTAGCTTCAAACTTTTTGAGTTAAGATATTAGAACATTGTTAACTGAATAACTAACATCAATAGAAATTTTCACTGATATGACTGCTGCTAGTTAGAGATTCAAAGTGAATGAATGTTTAAAAGAATAATGGGGTTTATTTCTCACAATTAAGTGTTTCTCTGTTGGTGCATTTCACTAAATGTAAGATCTTGCACTATGGAAATCATTGTTTTCGTTTCCATCTCTAATCTGATGTGGAATATTTTAACATTTTAATTGGCTTTTAAGTCAAATACATCCCTAAAAATTCATCACTTGACCAGACTAATTAGACTTGTAAAATATACAAAATGAAGAACATGTGAATGCAGATAATACATAAAACCTATTTAACATCAGGATCCCCAATAGGAGTTATAGAATAAAAATTGTCCAAAAAATGTCAGCTCTGATAAACTCCATTTTTACTGTCAAAAACAAAAACTTTATTTTGGGGCCTCAAATCTACTATAAGGTAATGGATTTGGGGCCCCAAGCCTATGGGTTTGGGATGAATTAGGATCACATCAGTTACCAGCGAATTCCAAGGTCATTACAGAAATCCTTATCCTTAGGGCAGTTAGATCAGGTGAAACAGACAAACATATTAACTGCCAGATGAAGAATAACTTAGGGGAACCTAACTAATTTCTCTCTTAACGTCTTAATTTCTCATACTCAAGTATTTAAAAGTCAGTGACCTTAGGTTTTGAACAGCTACTCAATTAGTCAAACGCTATGCTTTCAAACAAACAAAACAGTAACAACAAACAGAATTATGACTTGAGAACCCAGCCTGCAACCACCAACGCTGGGATAGCATGGCTACGATGTATCCATTTCAGTCTGAAGGTTCAGGGCTGTTAGAAAGAGCAGTCACACTTCCTAAAACAGGAAATAATAATAGTTTGTTTTTGACTGAGAATGCTATCACACTATCAAGTGTACTGTTTTTGAAAAGAGAAATTAGCCCCAGGCAGTTTGTTAGTCTCCTCTAATAATCAGTCTAATAAAATAAGAAGTAAGTAAAGTACTTTTTGTTCTTCTGAATCATTGGAATAGCAAAGTGAAGAGGGCTTCCAAGAAAGCTGGGACATTTTCCAATAAAATCTCTAATTCAAAGCCCTGATCCTTAAGGAATATGTTTATTCCTTAAGCCTCTCTACAATACTTTAAAAAAAAAATTTAATTATCTTTAAAAAGAAAATAGTCACACATGTCAGACTTAAAAAAAAAAATTTTTTTTTTTCAGTATCAAACTCTGGAATACAATAAATAAGGATATTTGTTAAAATAAAGGGAATTTCTTAAGTCAAGCACATAAGGACAAATATTGTATGAGTCCTCTTTTATAAGAAGACAAAAATAGAAATATATAAAGAGACCAATGTTCATTGGTGGTTACTCAGGGAGGAGAGGATGGAAGGGGAAGCATGCTCTAGATTGTAGATACTTGTTATTGTTGGTGTTGGGAAAAGTGGCATCAAATGTGGATGTAGTGAGCACAGCGTGACCAAAATAAACCACGCTGCTGAGAAGCACTCTTGTGAAAAGGATGCCTGTACCAAAGAATTTGACATATATAGGAGGGCAACAACTCCCACAAAGAACAAAAGAATGAGTGTGGGATGGGCATAGGCATATACGTATACAGGTAGGTATAGGTGTATTCATATGTGAGAACAGATAGAAGTATCTATATGTATGTGTAAATACAGATATGTGTGGGCATGCACATATATTCATTGAAGACACAATACCAGATACTCCTCAGACATAACCAAATACCTTCTGAGATTGGTTTTCTAAGTTTGAAAGCTTAGGACCATAGTCTCATGAGACACCTCAGTCAGCTGGCATACGGAGCTCACAAAACTTGCGTCCTAGTGAGGTGAGTAGTGCCTGTGGTCTTAAAAGCTTGTGCACAGCGATCTAACATACAACTATTGGGCTCTACTCAGCAGAAGCAAAAGAGTAAGAAGGTAACAAAAATCACAGAGAAGAATCAAGTCCACAAAACTGACAGCCTACATGAGCCACGACCTCAACTACCGTGAGACCAAAAGAACTAGATGGTGCCTGGCTACCACCACTGACCAATCTGACCAGGAGCACAATAAATGATCCTGATTAAAATGGGAGAAAAATGCAGAACAAACTTAAATTCTTAAATCACACTGTACATTATACTTTATATTGCGGATTCTAAGAAAGTTTGACAAAAATCAGCTGATTTAGAAGGCTCTCAAATTTTCCAGTACTTTTAACCATTAAACCACCGGGGCTCCTCTTTTAAATAGCTGTTGTTGTTGTTATGTGCCATCAAGTCAGTTCCGACTCGTAGAAGCCCTACGTACAATAGAACGAAACGTTGCCTGGTTCTGCGCCATCCTCACAATTGTTATTATGCTTAAGCTCATTGTTGCAGCCACTGTGTCAATCCATCTCGTTGAGGGTCTTCCTAATTTTCACTGACCCTCCATTTTACCAGTCATGATGTCCTTCCCCAGGGACTGGTCCCTCCTGATAACATGTCCAAAGTACGTGAGACGAAGTCTCGCCATGCTTGAGTCTAAGGAGCATTCTGGCTGTGCTTCTTCCAAGAAAGATTTGTTCATTCTGCTGGCAGCCCCTGGAATATTCTTGCAACAGCAGTCCGTGCCATATATTGATAAGCAGTATTCAATCAGCTGTTCAAGTTCTGTTTCTCTTTCCTGTTGTTTGGACTTGCCTTTGAGACACTTCAGGCCAAGAGGGAGAATCACAGAGGGTTTAAGTTTAAATTCACATAGTTTGTTCACAATATTTTTAAAGCTACTCTACACTCATAGACACACATGCACACCCATGTGCATATGCACACACGTGCACAGCCTTAAGGTAGCTCTATAAATGTAATAACAGGAAGATTTAGATTTCAGAAGATAAAACTGTCATATCCTATTGTGCACAAAAACACATTCAGAGAGTAAATTAGAGGTTACTAGGCAATGGAAGGCAGGGGGAATGAGGACTTGTTGCTAATGGCTACAGAGTTTCTATCTGGGGTGATGAAAACATGTTGGAAGTAGATAGTGGTGATGATTGCACAGCATTGTGAATGTACTACTGAATTCTACGCTCAAAAATAAGTTACATGTTACATGTATTTTCCTCCAATTTAAAAAAAGAAAATTCAGAGTCTTAAACACTTAAAAGATGCTGAGCAGAGTAGTGGTTGCCAGGAGGTGAGGGAAGGAGGCGTGGTTGACTACAAAGGGAGCATACAGGGGAAGGAACTGTCATATGCAGTACTGTGGTAATGGACACATGATTTAATCCATTTGTCAAAACCCATAGAACTATATAGGATAAAAAGTAAATTTCAATGTGTGCAAATATAAAAATAATCAACCAAGATGTCGAGGATTGCAGGATGGAATGCAGCCTATGACACTGAATTTATATATATTACAAATGTAAGACATGACTGAGCTGAAGAGAATGAGGATAAGAAAGGAACTGACCTATGTAACTGGAAAACTGATGTTTTCACTCAAAACTGTAAGACTACAGACAAAAGGAAATGTGTATCAACACTATACTCTGCTTGGTAAATTTGTTTCTCGTAGGGGTACAGATTAATAATTCTGAAACTGCTTTCCATGCATATTGGTGCTGAACAAATAAGTAACTTGATGTTGGAAGGTAGGAACCGGGTTTCGCATGGTAAGAGAAAATTATAGATAAGAAAGAAGGCTCGAATCAACCCTGTGGTATTGAATTAGTGATATCGGAATGAATGCAGGCTTAGCTTAACGTATATTCAGAACAGTTATAGATATGTGCGTATACATGGATTAGTATGCATGCATGTATGTGTACAGTGAAACCTGTGAGAGCTGGAACTTGACGGGATGGCTTTGATTTTCTGGGTCTCACAAGTTTTCCGCCTTTGACAGGGTGCAGTCTTACTTCTTTTCTATCGCTCATTTTAGTGGAAAATACTTGTGTTTTCCTCCCCTGACAGGTTTCTGCCTTACTCAGGTTTTACTGCTTTCACAGGATTTACTGCATTACCAGTGTGCTGAGAGGAATAGAAACAATGTCATTCCACTAG
The DNA here is from genome assembly GCF_000243295.1 of Trichechus manatus latirostris. Lineage (NCBI taxonomy): Eukaryota > Metazoa > Chordata > Mammalia > Sirenia > Trichechidae > Trichechus > Trichechus manatus. Next base: position 3,181,247 of record NW_004443958.1, read on the forward strand.
CAACAAGCACACCCATCTCCCAGATGTCGGTTATTAAATACCATTCTCCAATAAAAGGAACCAGGACTTCTGGGGAAAATGGCTGATTATTGGAAAATATAGAGCAGGTAAAAGAGAAGATGGGCTTGAGAATTTTGTAGCACCAGAAAGTAAAGAAGTGCTCAAAAAAATAAAATAAAAAATAAATAAAAACAAAAGATCAAATAAATAATAGAATAAATACATTGTATGTTAGTTTGGTTAGATAACAATAAACGCTAAGAAGAAAACAATTAAATAAGAAAGAAAATACATAATGTCAGTGCATGAAGTTTTGATATAGGTCCGAGACAACCTTACGGAGTTGAAATTTGAGTATAATTGTTGAGGAGAATTTAAATGCTCAATCAAGGTTTAGCATAGAGTAGATTCTCAATAAATATGCATGTTTTTAATGTAAGAAATTAAAGACAACCTATTTCAACAATATCCATAAGGTATAATGACCATATATGTGTGTTTTTTGTGATTGTAATTCATGGTAATTGTTTTGTATGGAAGAAATGATTTCAAACAGGTGCAAGTTTTATTATTTAAGCAAATTTAAGCAATAGGAAGTACTATTATCACTTCATCAGGGATGTCACAAACATAAAAATGTCTTTAAATTATGCAGTTTATCATAATTTGTCTAAAATTATGTTAAATAGATTTTTATGCAATCTTCTTTCTTCCATTTTGTACGTTAGGTTTAGCAATGTATTCTTCTCCTAATATTTGAGACTGCTGACTCTACATTATCACAGCCATCATTTAAGTCCTAGATTATTGTTTTCTCTCTATTGGAATATATTTCCCATTTAATTTGAGGATTTTAATATGCACTATACAGCTGCACACCTATAATGACTATCTCTTATAAAATGCTTAATATTTGCTAAGTACTACTCTGTCCTATTTTATGTATTTTCTAATGTATTCCTTACAACAATATTAAGACAAGTATTATAATTATCCAGTTTTACACATACAGAAACTAATGCACAGAGTAATTGAGTACAAAATTAATGAGTGTCAGCTAGTCTTATCCAAGAGACCATGATCTTAGCGACTACATGAATTTGCCCCTCTTCAAAAGAAAAATCTTAGACAATGTTCAGGTTTCGAAATTTTACGTATGGTGTATGTTGTTGTTCTTGTTAGGTGCTGTTAAGTTGGTTTTGATTCATAGTGACCCTATGTAAAACAGATCCAAACACTGCCCAGTCCTGTGCCGTCCTCAAAATCGTAGTTATGCTTGAGTCCATTGTTGCAGCCACTGTGTCAATCCATCTCTTTGAAGGTCTTCCTCTTTTTTGCTGACCTTCTACTTTACCAAACATGATGTCCTTTTCCAGGGACTGATCCCTCCTGATAACATGTCCAAAGTATGTGAGATGAAGTCTCACCATCCTTGCTTCTAACGCACATTCTGGTTGTATTTCTTCCAAGACAGGTTTGTTCCTTCCTTTGGCAGACCGTGGTATATTCAACATTCTTCGCCACCACCACAATTCAAAGGCAATAATATTTTCTCAAAAAAGTCTACTTTCATTTTCGTTTTCATTTTTTAAATGTAGCACTGTTGAGAATCTTATTACATCATTAAGATAGTTGGCTGAAGCAACAACAACAAAAAATTATTTCAGGGGTTCTGGTTCTGAAAAAACAGATTACATGTACCCCATCCTGTCTCTCCCATTTGATGCAACTATAAATCCCATGCACTGAGCATGTTCTCAGCGATTTGGAAAGTCTGAAAAGTAAATGGTAGCAGTGGGATAGGAGATAAAGATCAGGATTTGAAGTCCCTTGCACTGGAGGTGACTGTCTTTTTTTCTTTTTTTCTCCCCCAAAGGCAGCTGGAAACGCAAAAATGTGCACTGGATAGAGATAAAAAGATCTCCAAGAGAAGTCTCTATTTCTGGTTTAAGGCAAGGAGAATAAAGGAAATATCCTGGTAGTTTTTTTTCTTCCCCTTCACTCCCATCCCAACACCTAGGCAATACTATGGCGGCAGTGACAGAAAAGTGATGACAGAAATGCCTGGGCAGTTATCTAAAACTCTGAGCAAAGGAAGGGGGAAAAGAGACCTTCTCTCTGACCAGAGGAACTGTGGTCCAAAAAGCATTGGGCAAATTCCTGCTGCTTGTTTCTTTCATTGCCCTTACACTACAGTGATAGGAAGTGCACAGCAAAGCAAGGAGACCTAAGATCAGCTTTCTAGAATGGAGGACCAGGAAGAGAGGATGCAGGGAGCCAGAAAGTGTCAGGGTGATCAGAGAGGAAGAAGATGGAGAGAGTGAACCCATAAACTTGTGTTTAAACTCTTGGGTTCACATCCAAGGTGGCATGCATGGATTTACAACAAACAGCATGCAAACAGTTTTGAGAACTGAGTTGTAGTGTAGATGACTACCCAGATCCTAGACAGGCCCTTGGATAGTGCACGTGGAACACTGCTCCAAATAGCTCTACAAACAATTTAAAAACTGACTTCACATTAGAACTGCAGCTAATGAAAGGGAGATTAAAATATGTAGCCACAAACTAACTTATTTAATTACCTGATAACAACAACAGCAAAATCAACATTTTCCTTAGGATTTAAATAGAATTCAGATTCTAATAATAAAATAGTTATGTTGAGCTAAACAATACTATCATTTAATTGGATGAAATGACATTTATAAACACACCACCGAGTAACAGAATAACACAAGCTTTTCTTAAATGCACATGCAACATACATCAAGATAGAATATATTCTGTGTCCTAAAAAAAATTAACTTCAAAACGTTGAAAAATACAAAGTAAGTTCTCTGATTGCAAAGGAATTAAAGAAGACATTAATAACAGAAGGATAATCAGACTTTGGGAATTAAACACAATTTTAAATAATTCATAAGTTGACAGTGAAATCTCATAGGAAATGAGAAAATATTTTGAACTAAAATAAAATGAACATAAATCAAAATATGAGGGATGCAGCCAGGGCAGTGCTTGTAGGGAAAATTATAGCATTGAAAGCTTATATTAGAAAAGAAGAAGTCTCAAACCAAAAGTCTAATCATCTACCTTAAGAAACTAGTAAAAGAAATATAAAATAAGCCAAAATAAGAAGAGCATAATAAAAAAAATCAATAAAATTGAAAATAAAGAAAATCAATAAAAATAAATTAATTATTTTTAAAAGATTAATAGTATCGATGAACTTCCAACCTGATGGACAAAAAGTAAAAACAGAGAAAAAATAAATATCAGTATGAAGACTGAAAGAGGGGTTATAACTACAGTCAACATGGACACTGAAAGAATAGTAAAGGAATATCACAAATGGCACTAAGCACATATTTTTGACCACTTACATGAAATGAAACAATTCCTCGAAAGCCACAAACTACCAAAATTCACTTAAGAAGGACTAGATAATCTAAACAGTCATGTAACTACTAATAAAATTCAATTTGTAGCTAGAAACTTTATAAAAAGAAATCTCCAGGAGCAGGTGGTTTCACTAATTATATCAAAAATTTAAAGTAGAAATAACACTAATTCTATACAACCTCTTACAGAGCATTAAAGAAAAGGATACACTTGACAACTCACTTTATCAGGGTAGCATTACCCTGATACCAAAACCAGACATAGATTACAAAAGAAAAAAATAAACATTAAAGATAAAGATTCTTTATGAACATAAATACAAAAATTCTCAGAAAATCTATAAAAAAATGTTTTAACATGCATTCAATTTACCATATACTTTTACCAAGTACTGCACAATAAATTCCCCATGTATACTGAGGCAACAATAGTTAGAGCTTATGAACATGGGCTCATAAACTAGTCTGCCTAGCAACTCTAGCAAATATCTCTGATTTTGTGCAAGTTACTTAATCTGTCCCTGACTCAGTCTTCATCTGTAAAATGGGGATTTCTATAATACCTACATCATAGGGCAGTTATTGGGGATTGAATGGGTAAAAATCCCTTAAGAACAGGTTGTTGTTGTCGTTGGGTGCCACTGGGTAGATTTTGACTCATAGCAACTCCATGTGACAGAGCAGAACTGCCCCACAGGGTTTTCTAGGCTGTAATCTTTATGGGAGCAGATTACCAGGTCTTTCTTCTGCAGAGCCACTGGGTGGGTTTGAACAGCCAACCTTTCCATTTTCAGCCCAGCACTTAACCGTTGTGCTACAGGGCTTCTTCCCTTATGACAGTACCTGGCACATACTAGCACTCTGCATGTTATTATTATAACTATTGCACTTTGTTTTGCTTAGAATTTATCAAATTCATTCACCATTTCAAAAAATAACATATTGACAGCAATATTGCTGGTGAAAGCTTAGTTACAATACATGTTATGCATATTTATCTGTATTTGTTGCAGTCATATTCTTGGTGAATTGGCTCACATTTTAAAATACCAAGTGTAAAGAAAGTGATCTACAATATTCAGCCAGACTACTACAAACTGAGTTCATCATTTTGTTCACAAATGATTTATCAGAGTGCCTATACTGTCAACACATTTCTCACTAATGGTGCAACGGAATCATAATAATTAATTGAAAAACTTACAAAGTAATAAGTTCATGAAATTGGCAAAGATATGCCATGCTTCTAAGATTTATAGGAAAACTTAAAAACCGTAATATTTTCACAGGGATTTTTCTTTAAAAATCTTTTAAACACTGGAATAAAGCCATACAGTCTTAGAAAATAACTAATTTTACAAGCTAGCCATTGATGGAAACAAACACAAGTGAAATAACATCTTTTATTTCATTGAGCAATGATACTGTTTTGAGACGAATTGATGAGATGGCAAAAAAAAAATTGAAATTCCCCGTATAACAATGAACTGCAGTCAAGAAAATTTTGTATTCAGTAGGAAAAGTATCCTGGGTAACAATAGTGCACTCCTCTTTGCATACAGTTACTGAAAAATGGATGCAAAGTTTTGTCTGTATTTAAAATTTTACAATTTATTTTCTTGTAACAATCCCCTTTCAGTGCCATTGCTTGTACAACAAATGGAATACCCAACCATAGAGTTGTTGAGCAACATGGGTTTATAGACAGCTTTTAAAAAAGAGTACCAGGTGTTTTATCAATTCGTATCATTCTTTATCAAAAATACTTAGTCAACAAGAATCTTAGTGATAGATTTCATAACTGTTATTTTGTTACCAACATTATTAGTAAAATTGAGTAATCTCTTTTTCTTCTATACATTCTAGTTAGGGCATTGCATTTAATTTCTGTTTTGAAAATGTGCATTTAGTAATTTATGTTATTATAAATTTCATTTCAGATTGTCAAGTGGGCACTCCAAATAAAACCAAAAAACCAAACGTGTTGCCATGGAGCCTGTCTGAACTCATAGTGATCCTATAGGACAAAGTAGAACTGCACCACAGGGTTTCCAAGGCTGTAATCTTTCTGGAAGCCGACTGCCACATCTTTCTCCCATGGAGCGGCTGGTGAGTTCAAACCACTGTCCTTTTGGTTAGCAGCCTAGCCCTTAACTGCTGTGCCACCGGGGCTCCTTGGGTACTCCAAGTACTTGTTATAAAATGGATTTAGACTGACAGGACAGAGAACCACTATATACTGAAACCTTGTCAAAAAAGCATATTACGCATATTACATAATTTTTTAATATTTTGCAAATTGTATTACAGTTTAATATCTCATTATCAGGTTAACTTTTTTTTCCTTTGACTAATTATATGCTTGAGTTTTTTTGCACGTACGTTAACCATTTATATTTTTGCTCTAAATTATCTTCCATGGTCATTGCCCACATTTTGATCATAAACTTGAGTTTTATTTAAGTCTCTTTTATGAATACTTTGTACATTATATACGTTAATTCTTCATTATAATTATGGACCAAAACTTTATATATACAGGTGTTTTAACATCATTTGTGATTTTCTTGTATAAGATGGTTGCCAAATACTACATCCATTTTCCTTGTTATTTCTTTTATTGTATTTATGCTTAGGGAGTCCTCCCTTATATTTACAAATATTTCAATGTTTTCTTCTAGTATTTTTGTTTATGGTTTCTTTTAATAAATTCAACTTGATTTGTATTCTGGCACTTAATTTACTGAAAAAATGTTAGATGGGATTCTAAATGTATTTTATCACATACTTAATAGTCCCATTTACTCCTTTATGTATGGATGTTACATTTTAAATCCTCATATATACAGTTTGTTTCTATTTTTATTTTTTTCAATTATCTATTGATTCTTGTCCTGGTAACACAGTATATTAATTATTGTACTTTATAATAACGATTTATTATCTGGAAACCAATATCTCCATTATTATTCTTTGTCTAAAATCACTGCCATTACTTTCTCAATCACTTCATTTCGATATACTTCGGGATAATCATACCAAATTTATAAAAACACTTAAGGGATTTTAAAAGGTTGTATTAAATCTCTATATTAATTTAAGAAGGAGGTATATATACATACACATACACAATAGTTAGCCTTTCCAGTAACTTACGTCATCGGCCATGTCAAGTACAAATTGTGAATATTTCTTGATATAATAAATAAATGAATGGGTAAATACGTTTAAAAATGCATTAATTCATTCCAACCATCTAATGCTTACATAAAAATACTACTAGTCTTACAATATATAGATAAATGATTTGGTCCTTGAAAAAGTTAAGATGCTAAATCTCAATCAGCAAGAACTAATTTTTATATTTTTGCAAATGAGTTTTATAAAATTATTGATTGACTAAGAAAGTTAGTCCCAAATAGACTACATACCCGGTAGCTCAAAAGAGAAAGAAATGCAAAACAAAACACTTAAACACTAGGGAGTCAGAAGATGGTATCCAGACCTAATTGTGCGACTCTCTTGCATGGATCTTCTTTCCAAACAAAATTTATCTTTTCATTCTAGATGCATTAAAGCTGCTAGTGTAATTTCTGACCTATGGAGACTCAAAGCTAGTCTGTTCCACATCCACATCTCAACGCTGATGATTTCTGTGGTAACAGGATAACAGATGAAAAGGTCACATGTAACCAAAGGTCAGCACAATTACGACCCATCACTCCTTAGACCTTCTCAGTCTCCTTACAGACATCAATCTGCTGGTTTAATAAAAGAAATGGAGGATCAAAACCTTTTATTACCCCTTACACGAGAGCCCTCAGGGAAGGGGGAAAACTCAACATAGTGCCGACAGATCTTCTGGAATGAATAGTGGCTATATCCATGAAGGGAAGGGCGGTGCCACTATATCAAATCCTCTGTCACTTTTCCTCACAGACACCCACTAAAAGCCCCGAGGCAGCATTTTAAAGCAAGAAAGTGCTCCAGCAATGGTCAGTGAAGCTATGATTTTCTGCATGGGAAATAGCCTGTTGGACTGAAAAACAGGCAAAACTAGTCCATTAACTCTCCTTTGAGGGGGTATGGTTTGTGGTTTCATATAAATAGCAGTGCAGAGTTGGAAAAAGAATAAAAAGACTCTAACTATTAAAGCTTATACACTTTGTATCAATTTAATGAATTCTTAGTAAGTAAAAGGACTGCACACAAACTGATTTATTCCAGGGATATGAGTGTGAAACCCACATTACATGAAGCAAGGAGGAACTTCCCTCAATGCAAAGATGTGTAAGTTATTTACTTTTCACCAGGGCTCAGGGCACAGTGGTTAAGAGCTACATCTGCTAATCAAAAAGTCAGCAGTTCAAATCAACCAGCCACTCCCTGGAAATCCTGTGGGGCAGTTCTACTCTGTCCTATAGGGTCGCTAAGAATTGGAATCAACTTGAAGGCAATGGGTTTGTTTTGGTTTTAGTGCTCCTCTGCATTCCTTAAAGGCAGGGATCCAGACAAACTCCCTGGCCCTGTGGGCATGCCTGGTGTTATATGCATACTGAGTTTTCTTTCTTTTTTTTTTTTTTAATGGTACCATGTCTTGCATTGGAATCTTGACCGTTATTTTCTTGTGGTGAGAGAAAATACATTGTTTGAAGAAAGTACAGACTATAGCTGGTTTCATCACATCTGTATGAATGACATCTTTGAGGTGTGAGAGGTGAAACCTCCCTCATCCTCCTCATTCCCAGTATGACTTTTAGAAAGAGGAGGAAAAAGAGAACTGAACTTTTGGCATGATCAGTAAAGTAGAACTTGGCATTTCTGAGTGTCCTCAAGAATAAAGGGTGTAATATGTACCAAAAAAAAAAAAAAAAAAAAGAGGGAAGTGTGAAAAGAGAGAACTGCCTAGAAACAGGCTTGAGGCTAAGGTACTGAGTAAAAAGCAAACTACCAAGAAATGTCCAGTGGTGAATAAGTCTAATTCCATTCTGCGCCAGTGTGGACGAACTCCCAAGAAAATCTCTAATAAAAGTTGCTACCTACAACTGCCATGTTTTGCTGGTTCTTTGAGAGTCAGATAGCAATAGGGGTGTGTCTAGCGTGGGATGAACTTTATAGAAGGTAGTCCGCTGTGTGCAAAGAGTTCCCAGTCTCTAGAGAACATAAGCTGTCCCCTGATTATTTACAAAATTCTTGGTATGGACACCCCAAAAGTATAGGATTAGAGATCAAGTTGCATTAAAAAAAAAAAAAACTAAAGAGTGCCTCCAGAAAGTTAGAGGACTTGCAGACACCTTGGCAGCGAACACTGAGACGACTTTAAATGCACAAAATTTCTGCCTCAGATTATTTATTACAGCATTCAGTCTTTTATCAAGTTGTGGCTAGGGAGGATTCTTTGCCTTTAATGACTACCATTTGCCATCAAGTCAGTTCTGACTTATGGCAACCCCATGTGTGTCAGAGTTAATCTGTGTTCCATAGGGTTTTCAATCAGCAGGACTTTATTCTCAGGCACCTCTGGGTGGACTAGATCCGCCAAACTTTCAGTTATTAGTCAAGCACATTAAGTGTTTGCACCACCCAGGGATGCCTTATGTCTAATCCACTCTGCAAAATACTTGTCATGAGCTATTTGTTACTAGGAATGGCTTCTTTTTATACTTGCCTTAGGCTGTAACTTTCTCTTTCTGTGTATTTTTGTTTCCAGTATCTGTGTTCTGGGTTCTGAGTATCAGTAAATGGGGCATAGGGAAAATAATTTCCAGGTTAAAGTCTGAGCTAAAGTGGGCTCCTTGTTAGGCAGAAACTAGGACGCCATAGCCCTCACTAAACATCCATAATAATCACCATGGCTCCAGCGGCTTACGGTTTTTATCATTCATGTATTTCACAATGGTTGTGGAATTATTAGTAATAACCTTAGGAAATAAAATGTCCAAATACAACATCAAGAAAGTTAACTAGGAAACTATCAAAGCTTTATCATAAAAGAGAGACTACTTCACTACAGACAAAGCATAACTTCAGGACAATTGATTCGTTGTTTCTCTAATAGTCAACAGAACATATGGTTGTAGTCCTGAATTTGTCTTGACTAATGATATGCTAGTCTAGAAAATTAAAGAATTATCCTGGTTGATAGCTCAGCTTCCTTCCAAGTCTCAATTTCTTTCCTCAATACCTGCCTGTCTCTCTCCCTTCCTTCCTCCCTTCTACCATTCCTTAGTCTATCCCTTCTTTTTAGAATTTCAATGGCAAAGGCACTATTTTAAATGCTTCAAAGCAATTTATTGATGGTAAAGTATATTTAGAGAAAATACAAGGAAATTACTAGAACCTCCATTGTCAACAGTGTAAAACAGTCTAAAACACTCTAGTTAAAATAGTATTATCTTCGTCTCTCTATACCAGTTGTATGCCATTCCCTAGTGAGAAATAGAATTCCAGCTGGCAGAAACAAACAGATTATTTTGAATGCACAATATTAATATAGGGAAATTACTATGATTAATGTTTTAAAAACAAAATTGTAAGGTTTTCTTAATGAATAAAGTTGAAATGTTTATCTTGTAGTAATGCTGTGGTATTGTATTAATATAAAGTGGAACAAAAAACCTAGGGAAGCATAGAACAGCCAAACCATAAGTTTGAACACCAAAAAATTTGCCTTTAAATATCATTACCTCACTACTATAAAATCTCCTAAATTGAAATGTAGAAAGTTTATTTGAGAATACCATTTGATATATGATTTCCTGAGGCTTAAATTCACTTTCCAGAAGTTAGAACTATGTGGGAAAAAAATCTCAGCCCTATTATGAGAAGGCAGACTTGCACAACAAGACAACTAAAATAGCACCATTTTATATTGAGAGCTATTAAGGAGACAATGTAAAACTTACAAATATTAAAGATTTATGGACATTTCTTTCTAGGTAGAATTTATTTTTCATAAAATAATATAAATGAAAGGACTGTAGTGCAGTGGTTAAGAGCTTCGGTTTGGAGTCAGAATGTTTGAGCTTCACTACTAGTTCATCTGTGTGGTCTTTTTCAAATTACCTAACCCTTCCAACTCAGTGGATAATAATGTGAATAATAAAATTATATTTATTTCATGAGGTTATTGCACAGAATGATTCTGATATTGCTTATAAATGTATTGGGTCGCTATGAGTCGGAATCAACTCCACAGCAATGGGTGCAGGTATAAATGTATAGCATATTTCCTGGCACAAAGTAAATAATAACTATTAGTTACTATTATTGCAATTTCTTATATCCATGCAAAAGCTGGACCGAAGAAGAATTGACACCTTTGAATTATGGTGTCGGTGAAGAATATTGAACATACCATGGACTACCAGAAGAACGAACAAATCTGTCTTGGAAGAAGTACAGCCAGAATGCTCCTTAGAAGTGAGCATGGTGAGACTTCATCTCACATGCTTTGGACATGTTATCAGGAGGGATCAGTCCCTGCAGAAAGACGTCGTGCTTGGTAAAGTAGAAGCAGTCCACCTCAACGAGATGGATTGACACAGTGGCTGCAACAATGGGCTCAAACATACAATGGCTGTGAGGATGGCACAGGACTGGGCGGTGTTTCATACTGTTGTACATAGGATCGCTATGAGCTGGAACCAACTGAAGGGCATCTAACAACAACAGCATTGCAAGGGTTGAGAAGTGTCATCTTCAGAGTCTGTCTTTTATATTTTCCTGTTTTAGTACGTGGCGTCTTCATTTTTATTAAGAAGAAGAATGAGTGGAGAGAATGAAAGGACTACAAAATAATGGACAGGGGAATGATGAATGGGAAATTGGAAATATCCATGACTTTTATGATAGGTATTACCTCCAGAACAGTATTTTCACGGATCTATCTACAGTCATTTATCCTCTCTGACCCTGACTCCTTATGTTTATACCGGTTTTAATACTACATTCATCTCATACAGTTGTTCTTAGGAACAAACGGAATGATAAACTTTTCAAAATATAAAATTCTTATCATTACTTCAATGTATAAGAATGTAAATTTTCCACTTGGACTTAGTCTGGCCCCTTTGCTTTCTGTTATAAATAGTGAGAATGAAGGAGATAAAATAAGTCAAAGAGCAAAAGACTGATTGATAGAATAGAGTAAAAGAACTGATTACATTCAACTGCTAACAACTGTTTTCAATTATAAGTCCTGTTGGTCTTTGAAATAAATACATGAGATTAATTTATAATTAGTAGCTTTCATTTATAAGCTAATATTAACTTATCTTAAAACATTTGCTAGCTAGAATAGGTTGAAATGAATCTTTGGAATATTATTGGCTTTATTAATTGTATAATCAAAGCTATTCTTTATAGACAGGAAAAAAATACTTCCATCAATCTCACTCTTGATTAAATAGTCATGGATTAAATAATCACAGATTTGTTAGCATACAAATTAATAAGAAGTCCTTGTGGCACAGCGGTTAAAGTGTTTGTCTGCTAACCAAAAGGTACAAGGTTCAAATCCACCAGCCACTCCACAGGAGAAAGATGTGGCAGTCTGCTACCATAAAGATTTACAGCCTTGGAAACCCTATGGGGCAGTTCTACTCTGTCGTATAGGGTCACTATGAGTTGGAATCGACTCGATGGCAACAGGTAGGGTTTACTGAAGTTTCCTAATGTGAGAAGTTGTCACATTCATTCTTCATTGGTCAAATGTATTAAGAGTACATAAAACACCATTTATTGAATCTTCATATTACTAAATAAAAGCATGTGAGGTTTCAGAACCTTCTACAATTTCTCGCCAATCATGTAAATGCAAGCCAAAAAGTAAATTTGTCATTTATGAAAATGACATGATTTCAAGCAAACTTACTAAATAGTAAGTTATTATTCACTTTTTTTGTACATGTATGTGTATGTGTATTTACCTTGTTTGAAAACACTCCTGTTAAAATTTACCTTGGTGAAAACACTCCCATTTTGCAATCAGATATCTTCTACTTATTCACAACTTGCCCCCAGATAAACATAGAGCATATGTCACACTCAGTTCTTCATTTCTTCGGCATAAACATTACTTACTCTTCACATTTCCATTTGTCACTTCCATAGAAAATATAGCGTAAGCAAAATTGGTGTTAAAAATAAATAAATAAACCTTGGAGAAAGTGAAGAATCATCAAAGAGCGATTTTTGAAACATAATTTTTCATTCTATATTTTATGCTATTGCACATGACAGTGAAGGAATAAAATGTCTTTCCCTATGTCCAGGGACATCTGAGTAGACTGAAGTATGGTTTCCACTATTTAATAACTTTGATGTATAAGCCAAAATCCCCAGGGAATCAATAATGCCTCTTAGTAAAGGTTACAAATTTTGTTGTTTTTGTTTGTGTTTTACAAAGTCAGACTTGCCCTAAGTATAGAAAACCAGAAGAAAGGCAGAATAGAATCTGTGAGCCACTGACTTTTGTGTACAAAATATAGTTCATTATTAAAACAACAGCATGTCTTCTTTAACTGCTTACAAATTAATAGACATAAACATAAAGATAACTCTAGAGTAAGAGGATATGTTTATAAAATCAGAGTTTTGATATCTACTTCGTAATTTCTGTGAATTTCTAGTGTCTGGTACTGCCCAGGAGATGCTCAATAAATAGTAGTTATTGTAGGTAATTACTTCTTACCTGAAATGAGTATACCTCATGTTACAGGAAAATTTTTAGTGTACTCTAAAAACCAGTCGACTCTGATACCATATAGGGTTTTCAATGGCTGAATTTATAGAAGTAATTCACCAGGCCTTTCTTCCAAGGCACGTCTGCGTGAACTCAAACCTTCAACTTTTTGTTTAACAGCCAAGCACATTTACCATTTGCACCACCCAGGGACTTCTAATGCACTCTGTTGTTGTTGGATGCCATGGAGTCAATTCTGACTCATGGCCATGCCACTTGTGCAAAGTAGAGCTGCTCCATAGGGTTTTCAAAGCTATGAACTTTCAGAAGCAGATTGCCAGGGCTGTCTTTTAAGGCACCTCTAGGTAGGTTTGAACCACCAACCTTTCAGCTAGTAGTTGCAAGCTTAACCATTGCTGTCACCCAAGGCCTCCTCTAATGTACTCTATAAATAAAACAAAATCCATTGCCATCAAGTTGATTCCAACTCATAGTGACTCTAGAAGACAGAGCAGAACTGCCCCACAGGGTTTCTAAGACTGTAATCTTTATGGAAGCTGACTGTCACATATTTCTCCTGTGCAGCAGTTGCTGGTTTGAACTGCTGACCTTTTGATTAGCAGCTCAGTACTTAACCAAAACACTCTAGAAACCTATATGTAGAAAACTTAATTTTGGAGGGGTGGAGCCAACATGGCACCACACTGTCCCTCCACAGAAAAGGCCAAAAAACTAAGTAAAACAGAGACAAACATCAATCCTGGAACTGAAAGAATCAAATGAAGAGATAAAGAACTCAACCAAGCACCAAATGGAATAAGAAACTGACAGAATAGAGAGCAAGGAGAGTTATGAGCAGAGGTCCTTATCAACTAACACAGCATGGATCCACCATCTTGGACTCCTCTTGGAGATTGGCAGACTGGGAGTAATGGAAATAGATTCATGGAGCTCCCAGCAGGAGATAGAGCACCCAGTAACCAGCAATACATGCCTTCCCACACTCCACTCTGCCTCCCCCTGCTTGGCCTTTGCAACTTCCTGGCAGGCCCATACATGGCTTCCTGTTGGGCTGATCCATGGCTTCTTGGTGGGCCGATCTGCAGCTTCACAGTGGTCAGTGACCACAGCATGGGAGATGCCAACACACACCGGCCGGCTTCTTCAGTGCCATTTCTTCGTTGATGATGTTGCTTTTTTCAGCCTCTTCTGGTTTCTTCCCTGCCTGTCATCTCCTCCCCTCCTTTCTCTCAAACACTTGACTCAGTATGCCATCTTTGCTTCTTCTTGACAGGCTGTGAAGCACCATTCAGCTGGAAAACTGCTTCCCCTGTCCTTGTTGCCATGCTGGTGGGATCCCTGGGGGCTTTTTTATTTGTTTGTTTTCTCGTTCTTTTTTATTTCTATTATTCTTCATTTCTCAGTTTCTCATCTCTTTCCACTTACCTTCTTTTCCTGTCTCCTGAATCCCTGGCACTGTGTATCATCTTCATCCCTTCTAGCTGGGCTGTGCTGCGTGGCTTCGGAGCTGCTTCCCTGGGCTGCACAGCTGCACCAGCAGGATCCTTAGGGGCTTTTTAAAAAAAAAAATTATTTATTTTATTTTTCCTTTTTGTTTTTCTTCATTTCTCAGTTTCTCATTTCTCCACTCCAAAGGCAGGCTCTCTCGGTACTTTTTTTTTTTTACTTCCTATTTCCCTCTCCTCTCTTCTTTCCCATACCCAACCTAGTTCCATACATCATAACCTCCCTCTTCCCCTCCCTCTTGCCTATCTGCACTGTGTGCTGAACATTGCACTCCTGAGCACCACAGGCACAACCTACTGAAACCTGGCCTGCACTGAACCCCGGCTCACCTTGTCAGGCCCAGTATGTACAAAAACAACCCATTCCAACCCCTCCCCTTCAGCTGGACCTGCCCTGCTGCACCATAGCTGAGCAACTGGCCCTGCCCATTGGACAAGGAGATGAAATATATCATGTCCACAGACAAGGAAACAACAAAGAGCGCACAGCTCGCCTGCTCAGACATAACCAAATAAAACAAAAAAGTAGAAGAAACAAACAAATTTACAATCAATAAAAGAGGAAAATAACTACTGAATGTCCTGAAGACTGCAGACAATATCAAAACATATAAAAAAACAGGGCAGGGTGGTTCCAGTAGGCATCCAAAATAAAACACCAGATGACTTTCCAGTAGAAGAAAAGGCACTAGAACTACCTGATAGGGAATTCAAATCTCTAATATTCTGAGCTATCCAAGAGTTGAAGCAAAAATCAGACAAAAATGAGAAAATAGACAAATTCATGGAAAATACAGACAAAAAAAATAGAAGAATTCAGGAAAATAATATAGGAACAAAAGTCCCAAAATAAATTCAAAACAAGAAATCATACAAAAACAACAATTAGAAATCCAAAAGATAAACAACAAGATTTCAGAAATGGACAGTGTCATAGAAGGGCTAAGGAACGGCTCTGAAAAAATGAAAGATAGGATCAGAGAAACTGAAGACAAACACACAGATACAACTTTGAGGAAAAATCAGAAAAAAGAATAAAGAAAAATGAAGAAACCTGAGAATTATGTGGGATACAATAAAAAGCAAAAATCTGCAAGTGATCAGAGTTCCAGAACAGGAAGAGAAAACAGGAAACACAGAGAGGATCATTGAAGAATTGCTGACAGAAAACTTGCCTAATATCATGAAAGATGAAAAGCTAACTGTCAAAGAAGCTCAACGAACCCTATATAGGATACACCTCAAAAGAATATCACAAAGGCATATCATAATCACACTTGCTAAAACCAAAGACAAATAAAGAATCCTGCGAGCAGCTTGAGAAAAACGAAAAGTCAGAATCAGAGGGGACAGAATAAGACTAAGCTCTGTTTACTCAGCAGAAACCATGCAGGCAAGAAGGCCATGGGATGACATATATAAAACCTTAAAGGAAAAAACTGCCAACCAAGAATTATATATCCTGCAAAACTCTCGTTGAAATAGATGGTGAAATTCAGACATTTCCAGATAAACAGAAATTAAGGGAATAGGTAAAAACCAAACTTATAAGAATTATCAGAGGGAGTCCTTCAGTTTGAGAACAAACAACATCAGACAATGGCCTGAATCTAGGACACAAGATTGCACCAGCCAGATACCAACCTAGGAAATGAAGTCCCAAGGACTATTCAAAATCTAAAGATTTACAACAGGGAACCAGAGAGGTTAATTGGCAAATGACAACAACATCAGAACAATAAGAGAGGGAATAAATGGTGTAGGTATAGAACTTTCTAATGGAGAGGAAAGCAAGGTGATACCAAGTAATAACAGACTGATTTAAGCCTAGGAAAATAAGGGTAAATTTCACCATAACCACAAAGAAAGTTAACAAACCTACTCAGCAAAATAAAGAAGAAAAACATAAAGTCTCAGTACAAAACATAATCTACAATAAGAAAAGACATGAAAAAAAAAATCCACAAGCAAAAGGAATTCAGCACAGGAGACTAAGAGGAACAAAGAAATCATCACCATCCCCCCCAAAGAAAAGCACTACAAAATGACAGCAATAAACTCATACCCATCAATAATTACACTGAATGTAAATGGCCTAAATGCACCAAAAAAGAGACAGAGAATGACAGAATGGATTGAAAAAGAGGATCCATCAATATGCTGTCTACAAGAAACACACCTTAGAAACAAAGACATAAATTTATTAAAAATCAAAGTATGGAAAAAATATATATCAAGCAAACAGCCGCAAAAAAAAGAGCAGAAGCGGCAATACTAATCTCAGATAAAATACGCTTTAAAACAAAATCCATGATAGAAGACAAAGAAGGCCACTATACCATGATTAAAGGAAGGATTCATCTTGAAGATATAACGATAATAAATATCTATGCACCCAATGACAGGGCTCTAAAATACATAAAACAAACTTTAACAACACTGAAATGAGAAATTGACAGTTCCACTATAATAGTAGGAGACATAAACACACCACTCTTGCTAAAGGACAGAACATCTAGAAAGAAACTCAAAAAAGATACAGAAGATCTAAAAACCACAATCAGCCAACTTGAACTCATATACGTATATACAACAATCCACCCAACAGCTGCAAAGTACACATTCTTTTCCAACACACATTGAACATTCTCCAGAATAGACCACATCTTAGGCCACAAAGTAACCATCAAAAGAATCCAAAACACTGAGATAATAGAAAGTATCTTCTCTGATTATAACACAATCAAAGTAGAAACTAACAACAGGAAAAGCAAGGAAAAAGATCAATTACATGGAAACTAAATAACACCCTGCTTAAAAATCAATGGGTAATAGAAGAAAGCCAAGATGGAATAAGAAAATTTCTAGAATCAAATGAGAATTAAAACACCTCATACGAAAACCTTTGTGATATAGCAAAGGCAGTCCTAAAGGGACAATTTATAGCAACAGATGCACACATCAAAAAAGAAGAAAGGTACCAAATCAAAACATTAGCTACACAACTTCAACAAATAGAAAGAGAATGGCAAAAGAAAGCTACAGCCACCAGAAGAAAGGAAGTAATAAAGATCAAAGCAGAAATAAATGAAATACAGAATAGAAAAACAATAGAAAGAATCTACAAAACCAAAAGTTTGTTCTTTGAAAGGATCAACCAAATTGACAAACCACTGGCCAAACTGACAAAAGAAAAATGGGAAAGGACACAAATAACCCAAATAAGAAATGAAATGGGGGACATTACAACAGACCTATCTGAAATAAAAAGGATCATAAAAGAGTATTATGAAAAACTATACTCCAAAAAAAATTGGGAAAATCTAGAGGAAATGGACAAATTTCTAGAAACACACTACCTACCCAAACTGTCACAAATTGATGTTGAAAATCTGAATAGACCCTTAACAAGTGAAGAGTTTGAAAAGGTAATAAAAAAAACTCCCCAAAAAAAAAAGCCCTGGCCCAGATGTCTTCGCTGGAGAATTCTACAAAACATTCAGAAATGAGCTTACAACAGTACTACTCAAACTATTTCAGAACACAGAAAAGGAAAGGATAATTCCAAATATATTCTATAAGGCCAGCATAACCCTGATACCAAAACCAGGCAAAAACACTACAAAAAAGAAAATTACAGAACACTATGTCTCATGAATATAGATGCAAAAATTCTCAACAAAATTCTAGCCAATAGAATTCAGCATCATATAAAAAAAAAATACACCACGACTAAGTAGGATTCATACCAGCTATGCATGGATGATTCAACATTAGAAAATCAATCAACATAATCCACTACATAAATAAAAGGAAAGAAAAGAATCACATGATCATCTCAATCGACTCGTAAAAGGTATTTGACAAAGTCCAACACCCATTCCTGATAAAAACTCTCAGTCAAATAGGTATAGAAGGGAAATTCCTCAACATAATAAAGGACATCTATATAAAACCAACAGCCAACATCATTCTTAATGGAGAGAAGCTGAGAACATTCCCCTTGAGAACAGGAACAAAACAAGGATGTCCTTTATCACCACTCTTATTTAACATTGTGCTGGAAGTTCTAGCTAGAGCAATAAGGCAAGAAAAAGAAATAAAGGGCATCCCAATGGGTAATGAAGAAGTTAAACTGCCCCTATTTGTAGATGATATGATATTATATATAGAAAACCCAAAAGACTCCATGAGGAAACTACTGGAACTAATAGATTCAGCAGAGTAACAGTATGCAAAATTAACATACAAAAATCAGTTGGATTCCTATACACCAACAGAGAGAACAACGAAAAGGAATCAGGAAAACAATACCATTTATAATAGCCCCTAAAAAAATAAAATACTTAGGAATAAATCTAACTAGGGATATAAAAGACCTGTACAAAGAAAATTACAAAACACCACTGCAAGAAACCAAAAGAGATCTACATAAATGGAAAAACATACCATGCTCATGGATAGGTAGACTCAACATTGTGAAAATGACAATTCTTCCCAAGTCAATCTACAAATACAATGCAATCCAAATCCAAATACCAACAACATTCTTTAATGAGATGTAAAAAACAATCATTAACTTTATATGGAAAGTGAAGAGGCCCCGGATAAGTAAAGCACTATTGAAAAAGAATAAAGTAGGAGGACTCACACTACCTGACCTGAGAATCTACTATACAGCTAAGATAGTCAAAACAGCCTGGTACTGGTACAACAACAGATACATTGACCAACGGAACAGAATCAAGAACCCAGATGTAAATCCATCCACCTACGGTCACCTGATCTTCGACAAGGGCCCAAAGTCCATCAAATGGGGAAAAGACAGTCTTTTTAACAAATGGTGCTGGCTAAACTGGATCGATCTGCAAAAAAATTAAACAGGACCCATACCTCACACCATACACAAAAACTAATTCAAAATGGATCAAAGACCTAAATATAAAACTGAAAACTATAAAGATCATAGAAGAAATAATAGGATCAATACTAGGGACCCTAATACACGGCATTAACAGTATACAAACCATAACTAACAACATACAAACTCCATAAGATAAGCTAGACAATTGGGATCTTCTAAAAATTAAAAACCTATGCTCATCAAAAGACTACACAAAAAGAGCAAAAAAAGAACCTATAGACTGGGAAAAATTTTCTGGTATTACAAATCTGACAAGGTCTAATCTCTAAGATCTACAGGAAAATCCAACCACCTCTACAACAAAAAGACAAATAATCCAATTTAAAAATGGGCAAAGGGAATGAACAGACACTTCACCAAAGAAGACATTCGAGTGGCTAACAGACACACGAGGAAATGCTCTTGATCACTAGCTGTTAAAGAAATGCAAACCGAAACCACAATGAGATACCATCTCACCCTGGCATTACTGGCAAGAATTAAAAAAAAACAAAAATAACAAATATTGGAGAGGCTGCGGTGAGATTGGAACACATATGCACTGCTGGTGGGAATGCAAAATGGTACATCCATTTTGTAAAACAATATGGCACTTCCTTAGAAAGCTAGAAATAGAAGTACCATATGATCCAGCAAACCCACTCATAGGAATGTATCCTAGACAAATAATAGCCATCACACGAATAGACATATGCACACCCATGTTCATTGCAGCATTGTTCACAATAGAAAAAAGATGGAAACAACCTAGATGCCTATCAACAGATGAATGGATAAACAAACTATGGTACATATACACAATGGAGTACTAAGCAACAATAAAGAACAATGATGAATCTGCGAAACATCTCACAATACGGATGAATCTGGAGGGCATCATGCTGAGTGAAATAAGTCAATCACAAAAGGACCAATATTGTATGATACCACTACTATAAAAACTCATGAAAAGGTTTACACACAAAAAGAAACAATCTTTGATGGTTACGAGGGAGGGGAGGGGTGGGGCTGGAAAAACACTAAATAGACAATAGATAAGTGGTAACTTTGGTGAAGGGTAAGACAGTACACAGTATGAGGAAGCCAGCACAGCTTGTTCAGGGTAAGGTCATGGAAGCTCCATGGAGAAATCTAAACTCCCTGAGGGACTGAATTACTGGTCTTAGGGTTGTGGGGACCATGGTCTCAGGGAACATCTAGCTCAATTGGCATAACATAGTTTATTAAGAAAATGTTCTACATTCTACTTTGTTGAATAGTGTCTGGGGTCTTAAAAGCCTATGAGCAGCCATCTAAGATACCCCACTGGTCTCACCCCTTCAGGAGCAAGAGAAAATGAAGGAAACTAAAGACACAAGGGAAAGATTAGTCCAAAGGACTAACAGACCACAACTACCACGGCCTCCACCAGACTGAGTCCAGTACAACTAGATGGTACCCAGATACCATCACTGACTGCTCTGACAGTGATCACAACAGAGGGTCCCAGACGAGCTGGAGAAAATTGTAGAACAAAATTCAGACTCAAAAAAGACCAAACTTAATGGCCTGACAGAGACTGGAAGAACCCCGAGAGTATGGCCCCTGGACACCCTTTTAGCTCAGTAATGAAGTCACTCCTGAAATTCACCTTTCAGCCAAAGATTAGACAGGCCCATAGGACAAAACAAGACTAAAGGGGCACATAAGACTGGGGCAAGGACTAGAAAGCAGGAGGGGACAGGAAAGCTGGTAATAGGGAACCCAAGGTCGAGAAAGGAGAGTATTGATATGTCTTGGGGTTGTTAACTAATGTCATAAAACAATATGTATACTAACTGTTTAAATGAGAAGCTGGTTTTGTTCTGTAAACCATCTAAAGTACAATAAAAAAATGCAGCAAAATAATCAAATAAAATTAAAAAAGAAAACTTAATTTTGCAACAAAATCACATATGGAGAGCTTTAGAAACAAATTTCAGAAGTTTATCTGAGATCTAGAATCAGAAATTCTGAGCTCTAAAATGTGATGCCCTAGTGATTTTTATTTATTTATTTATGTATTTATTTATTTTTATTGTACTTTAGATGAAAGTTTACAGGTTTCTCATTAAACATTTAAAACACACATTGTTTTGTGACATTGGTTATCAACCCCACAACATGTCAACATTCTCCCCTTCTCGACCTTAGGTTCCCCATTACCAGCTTTCCTGTCCCCTCCTGCCTTCTCGTCCTTGACCCTGGGCTGGTGTGCCTGTTTAGTCTCATTTTGTTTTATGGGCCTGTCTAATCTTTGGCTGAAGGGTGAACTTCAGGACTGACTTCAATACTGAGATGAAAGGGTGTCTGGGGGCTATACTCTCGGGTTTTCTCCGGTCTCTGTCAGGCCAGTAAGTCTGGTCTTTTTTGTAAGTTAGAATTCTGTTGTACATTTTTCTCCAGCTCTGTTCAGGATCCTAGATTGTGATCCCTGTCAGAGAAGCTGGTGCTGGTAGCCGGGCACCACCTAGTCGTTTTTTAACCAATACTTTCAGACCTGTTGTTTTAGGCACATGAGAAATTACAGATCACTTTACAAGAACGCCTCCTCCCATACCCCTTAGCACTGGTCAGATTTGAGACTCTTTAATGTGTGCTCATTACTAAAACATTTAAAGCACAGAAACACAGAAATATCTTATAAATTAAAAGAATATAAAATTCTAAAAGATAACTATTTTTAATATTTTGCTGTTTGTACTTTATGTCTTTTTTTTCCTTTGTTTTATGAATATGTGTGAGAATTAGCATAGGGGAGGCAATACCCCATGGAAAGTCATTAAATATAAGATGCCATTAATGTAACATGTGACATTATTTCATGCAGTACTAAAGAAGGAAAAAAACACACAATGCTTTCTTAACACAATTTTTATTAGAATTATTGAAGATTTTATTTTATACACATTAAGGCACTGATGACATATGACCCTATCACCTTTGTCACTGATGGCATAATTTTGTGGTATGTCAGAAAACAGGAAGGATTTGTTAAACTTTCCTTTTTGCCTGAACTCATGGTTTCATTTTTTCATCAATTAAGTCACATGTTGCTGAAGGCTATGCAGCTTCTATTCAAAGTCAGCAGGAATTTTTTTGTCAAACTGATATTTGATGCCTTAATAATAGTTCTACATTATGCATGAATCTTTCACACCAAGTCATTCATTGCTTAGAAATATCTTCCATCTATTAAATGAGATTAGGACATTTCTTCTTTCAGTTCCAATTCTTGTCTGTTGATTTAAATCCTTTTACAGGTAGCTCAGGAACAAACATATTTAGATAAAATCTGGAAATTGTATAAGCTAATTCAAGAATAAAAACTTGTTGCCATCATGTTGATTCCAGCTCAGAGCAACCCTACAGAGCAGAGTAGAACTGGTCCATAGGGTTTCCAAAGAGTGTCTAGGGGATTTTAACTGCAGAGTTTGGCTGCTAACCAGAAGGTCATCAGTTTGAATCCACCAGCCACTCCCGGGAAACCCTATGAGGCAGTTCTACTCTGTCCTATAGGATGCTATGAGTTTGAATCAACTCAGTGGTGATGGGTTTGGTTTATTTATTTTTTTTTCAAGAATATATTTTATTCCATTTCTTAATATTGCTTTGTAAGAGTTGTACTTTAAGATAAATTGTATACGAGAGCCTGATAAATCTATTAGATTTAGTTAACATTTTTCTCTATTCATTATTTGTGGCAAAAGTAATCTCTTGTAATAAATATCAATAAAAAGATAACAGCTGGACAGGATGTAAACTTGCAAATTAAGCAGAAAAAAACATTTAAATCAAGTGATAAGGATTCATTTCTTTCATCTTGCTATAAAGTAAACATGAAGAAAACTCAGTAGAAAATATTACTGAAGAGGGAAAATGGAATTAAAATACTTTGATGGGACAGAGAAAGACAAATTGTTTGCTGAGCATCTGACAAGCCTATATATGATGATACTTATTGTTGTTAGGTGCCCTGGAGTTGGTTCTGACTCATACTGACCCTATGAACAACAGAACAAAACACTGTGTGGCCCTGCACCATCCTCACAATCATTGCTGTGCTTGAGCTCATCATTGCAGCCACTGTGTCTATCAATCTTGTTGAGGGTCTTCCTCACTTTTGCTGATGCTTTACTTTACCAAGCATGATGTCCTTCTCAAGGGACTGGTCCTGTCTAACAACATGTCCAAAGTACGTAAGATCAAGACTTGCCATCCTGGCTTCCAAAGAACACTCCGGCTGTACTTCCACCAAGACAGATTTGTTTGTTCTTCTGGCAGTCCATGATATATTCAATATTTTTTGCTAACACCATAATTCAAAGGCATCAATTCTTCTTCCATCTTCCTTATTCATTGTCCAGCTTTTGCATGCATATGAGGCAATTGAAAATACCATGGCTTGGATCAGGCACACCTTAGTCCTCAAAATGACATCTTTGCTTTTCAACACTTTAATACTTAGGAGCATGCAATTCTCTCCAAAATTTTCTCCTGTTGCAGTCAAAGGAAAGAAACTGAATGAGAAAGTGGCTCAGAGATAGAGAACAAAATGAAACAAAGATTTCTCTCTAGGGGAACCAGAGGGAGAGAAATAAAAGCTGAGGCATCTAAATCAATAAATAACTTTGGAAACTAGTCCAAAGTTTTCTACTTCAACAAAGTTCACTAGAAATCTTCAAAAGGTCATTCTACTCCCAAAACACTCACCATTGTCTCAACCTGGGTGGTTTAAGAAACTGAATTAAGAATATTTCCTACGTATAAGAATATTTTTTTCTTTTTACTGGAGTTTTTATGTCTTTTTTTTAACCACTTTCATGAATAGCAACTCAATCCTCTCTATGTACATAGCCAAAACGCATTCGGTGCCTAAGATCAAGTACAACATGTTATGCAAACTAGGCACTCTACAAATATCTACTGAATTTATGAATAAATGAAGAAAAATAGTACACATGGGGATTCAGGGGGTGAGGACAGTTATGTATGTCCATCAAGAGGTTATTTTTAAAAACACAATACCATTTGTCACTTGAAGTCGGTCATCAGGAGATTCATTTCAAGAAAGTGATCTGCTACACAAAGTTAGCTTCAGCCAAATGTATGATATTTAATCAAGATGTCTGATTGCTTGTAAATTATAATTATATGATGAGAAATTTTAAATGTTCAAAGCAAAATCGCCTAGGTGTTATACTAGGACCCTGCCTAAACCAAGTTAACAACAAAATCGAATGTATTAGGAAAAAATAATCTCCAGAAAGAACTGTTTCACTTTTGAAAAGTGAGACTTTTTCTTTCAAAGTTCCCATAATTTTGAAATCACCAACAGCTTGGTAAAAGATTAGATCTGATTTAGTGTTCATTGTCTTTTGAAACTTTAGCTGCGAAGAAATCAGCAGGCCTTCCAATAAACCAGTCAGGAGTCTCAAAGGGAGTACAGGAATTTGTGGGAAATTAAGACTGGTGTGAACAGAACTGGAATTTGTCAATTGAGAAGAAGTCAATCGGAGT
This sequence comes from Trichechus manatus latirostris, assembly GCF_000243295.1. Taxonomy (NCBI): domain Eukaryota; kingdom Metazoa; phylum Chordata; class Mammalia; order Sirenia; family Trichechidae; genus Trichechus; species Trichechus manatus. Next base: position 3,206,324 of record NW_004443958.1, read on the forward strand.
CAGAAGATAGTAGTCAATCAGTCAGAAGATAGTCTCTGTCCTTAACCATAAATAATAACCAGTTGCCATGGAGTTGATTCTGACTAATAATGGCAACTCTGTGACCTCCTTATTTTTAGGGAGAAATAATAATATAATGTGTACTTATCCTAGACAAGGAGTGAACAAATTCTGGCCCTTGGGACAAATCTAGTACACAGCCTACAGTTGCATATAAACACAACCATTCTCATTCATTTATGCATTGTTTATGGCTATATTTTCACTATAATAGCAGAATTAAGTAACTGCTGCAGAGACCGTATGACCCAGAAAGCCTAAAATATTTACTATCTGAACTTCTACAGAAAAAGATTGCCGATTCTTGTTCTAGACTAATATTTTCTATTCAGGGTTAAAAACAAGACTCAGTATATTCTGTTTTGTTTATCCTTTCTTTGCAGAAGTTTTTAATATTTTCTTAATATTGAGGAAAGCATAATGTAAAATATAAATTTGATTTCCATTGAATGGCTTCCTTACTTTTTTACTGAATAGCTATTAGATCACTGTACATTCTGTTTTTGCTTTTAGCATCTATCCCATAATAAGCTGTATTGTTCTGTTAAACCAAATATTGCTGATACTAACCACAGAAAATTAGATTGAGAAAATAGAATACCATATAATATAAATAACGGATAATACAATTACATGGTTTGAGTCCTTTTCTTTTTCTATTTTCATTTTTTTCCCCATGGATCCAAGAGCTGATACCAAATAAACATAACAGTGTAAATGTCTCTGACCTAAGGCTGTTATCCAGGCTATAATCAGATTTTTCTGAGCTTCAGTTTCTCATCTCTCACATAACATATTACTAAAAAAATCATATTTCATTTTATTCAAATAAATTTGAAAATATCATCTTTCGGGGGCATTATTTCTTTTGAACCCTGAAATAATTATTATATTAAATGTCAGGTTCTAGTGCATTAAATTTTACTGGTTTTATCTGAAAAAACATAATATCCCTCATGGGAAGAAATCAAACTTTTCAAGAAGTATAAGTGAAATTATTTAAAATAAGTGAAGAAAAAGCCCTTCAATTTAATATTTAATATTGTATTTTGCCAAATGTCATATTACATTAAGTATGAAAATAATAGAAAGAGTAATACAAAGTACATAGCTAAAGCACAAGCCACATAGTATGTGGGTTACCACAGTGTCTGGTAAGCTATGAGCCAACTGATAACCTTATTTTACCAAAGATATGAACTCAATGATTATGTTGGGCAAAAGAGATATTATTTTATATCTGGTTGTCTAATGCTGTCTTGTTGAAGTGAAATTAAGAATACACAAGTAACTGTCACAATTCCCAATGTTTTGCATGAGCTATAGATATGTACTTGGATATCCAATGGAACTTTTCCTGTTGCCTCAAAAATCCTGCTGAATATCCAAAAAGAACAATAGGTAGTAAGCTTCTCCACATTCTGAAGAGCTTCTTGACACATTATCACGGAATTTACTAAGATTTTGTCAGACATTTCTGCTTGCCTCACTTCCACCATCCCTTCCACCCTGAATAAGAAAAAACTGAAATTCATCAGAGAAGAGAATTCATTTGAGTGTTGAGTAGTGTGATTATTAAGGAATGCTGTGGCACTCTCCGCCCCCAACAAAGCCAGTTGGGCTCCAAGAGATTGATGTATAAAGATTGGGAAGTCTACTAAGGGCTCACATAACCTTCCGCAGTGTGTGCCAGGATGATGGAGCCAACTTGTGTGAGAGAGTTCTTGGAAGAGACTGACATGGATAGCCTGGAGTTTCCAGGCATTTGTGAAAGTAGAAGCTAAAACCTGGTTCTCTTCTACGGATTACTGAGGATTCCAGCTGGAGTAGCCACATAAAGTGGAATGAGAAAAGAGAGAAACATTAAGAGTGGCCTAGATGTCTTTTTAGTGTGGTAAGTATCAGGGTTGCCAGATAAAATGCAGAATACCAAGGTAAATCTGAATTTCAGATAAACCATGAATAATTTTTAGAGTAACTATTTCCTAAATATCACATGGGACATACTAATTTTAAATTTTATTTGTTGTTTATCTGAAATTCAAATTTAACTGGGTATTTTTATTTGCTAAATCTGACAACCCTAGGAAGAATGCATGAATGAATTAAAGTATCACTGGCTGTTACAGCAAACAAACTTCTAAGTGTATAATGGCTCAAATATGATAGAAATGTATGTCTTGCTCATAAAAATGACAAAGAAGCAAACAGAGCATCTACCCTTTAATTACCTCCAAGTTTATTTCATCTGTGGTTCCACCATTTTCAAACGTTCCTGTTTTAGTTATCTAGTGGTGCTACAACAGAAATACCACAAGTGGATGGCTTTAACAGAAATTTTCTCAAAGTTTAGGAGGCTAGAAGTCTGAATTCAGGTCACCAGCTCTAGGGGAAGGCTTTTCTTCTCTGTGGGCTCTAGGGGAAAGTCCTTCTCTCTCAGCTTCTATTTCTTGGGGCTCATGGTGATCTTTAAGTAGCATGGTATCCATCTTCCCCCAACTGCCTGCTTTATCTGCTCTTTTATATCTCAAAAGAGATTGACTTAAGACACTTCATACACTAATACTGCCTCATTAACATAATAAAGAAAACCCATTCCCAAATGGGATTTTTAACCACAGGTATAGGGGTTAGGATTTACAACACATATTTTTTGGGGACACAATTGAACCCATAACAGTAGCTTTCAAGGTTTCTGTGCTCCTCTCTCTGAAGGAGGCAGGTATGAAAAGAATATGGAGAACTGCACATAGGAGGGTTTGTAGGCAAGACCTGGAAATGGTACTTACACTCACATTTCACTGGCTAGAACTCAGTCACACATCCATACCAAATACAAGGAAAGCTGAAAAGTGCAAAATGGCAGTGTGTCCAGGAAGAAGAGAAACCAGTCAATCTTTAGCGCAGTGAGATCCTATGTACCAGTTGGAAACTTTGGAAATTAGCCTGGCCCCAAACCAAACCTGTTGTTGTCGAGTCGATTCCAACTCACAGCTTTCTAAAGAATGTTGTCCAAGAAGGCATCCTCCAACAGTGAGGGGATTCAACAAGGATAGACTGTAGTATATACTCCTCAGGAGGGGACAATGGAGAGAGCCGAAGAAGACTTTCTAGTGATTAAACAGTTTCATCATAAAAACCCTTTGCCATTGAGTCGATTCCGACTTATAGCGACCCTATAGGATAGAGTTAGAACCGCCCCACCGGGTCTCCAAGCAGCGCCTGGTTGATTCGAACTGCCAACCTTTTGGTTAGCAGGCATAGCTCTTAACCACTACGGCACCAAGGTTTCCTTCTCATACCAAGAAACTGTTCATTGTGAGGATGCTAACAGTCTCCAAAAGCCCACAAATGCATCCTAAAAGAAATTCAGCATGAAAGTCCTTGTAACAGCACCAGACGCATGCAATTTTCACCCCTCCTTCTCTAGTGCTCCCTCTCCGGAGGAACCAGCAATTTAGGGAAAGAAGATCATATGAGGGGGAAAAAAACAGATTCTATCATTTACATTGCATGTCAGGCCCATCTGTGGGGGAAGAAAGAACGGGGAGAAATATTCTTTCGATTGAATGTGAGAATTAATTTATTTGATTTGACTATTCAATATGAGAAAATGACCAGAAAACTGCCTCATCTACTCAAGGCACAAAGAATGAAAATCCAAAAGTGAGATTGAAGGCAATGGTTGCAGAAAAATTAATAAATGTCCTGTTTATATCCCAATCCGTCATTCCAATTTTTCAATAATCTGGTTACATATGAAGAGGAAAAGTTATCAAGTGGGCTCTGCTAAATTCTGGATGTTTCAAGTTCCAAATAATACCTATTAGTAATCAACAAGTATTTCCTCGGAAGTAAAAATTTTTTTTATAATCCTACTGAATTTGAAACAGCCATGTGTCTTATATACAATTGAATTCCAGCCAGGAACAGCAAAAGTACAGAACCAGACAGAAGTTTTGCTTCATGTTGTCTCATGGAGATTGAGCTCAGGGGCCAAGAGCTCTAGTTCAAGACTTGATTGCTGAGAACAACAAAAAGGAAAAAAAAAAAAAGGAGAGTTGTGAAAATTTGCAATAAACATTGCTACAAATCAGAATTGCTAATAAAAGACCACAGTTCTTCTGAAATCATTGGCTTAGAGCGTAAATGGTTCCTCTGGGTTGTGCCTATAATGTTTTAAATCTCATAGTAGGGTTATTAAAACTTAACAGAGAGTACTTATACCTTAAAAACACATCATAAATACTTTACTGGAAACTGTCATGTGTGTAAAAATAACATAACTCAAATATATTTTTGTTGCTATTTTATTATAACCCATTGGTCAAGTAATTCCCAAGCGTTCTAAGTGGCTAGATAGAAAGCACAGGAGTCCCTAAGTGGTGCAAATGGTTAAGAGCTCAACAACTAACCGAAAGATTGGTTTGAACACATTCAAAGGTGCCTTGGAAGAAAGGCCTGATGATATGCTTCTAAAAGGTTATAGCCATGAAAACCCTAGGGAATGCAGTTGTACTCTACACACATGATTGCCGTCAGTTGGAATTGATGCTATAGCACTGAGTTTTTCTTTTTAGATAGAAAACAATACTGAAAAAACAGCAGTAGACATACCATCAAAATATCTCTGTAATTTATCACTGATGTGGGAATATGTTTGCATTTACTTTTACATAAAATAGGTCTTAAATAAGTGTCTTAAATATTGATATATGAATTACCATTTCTATAAAAATGGATACTTTTGTGGAGCTACACTTAGCAAAAATAAGTATTAGAAAGTATGTAGTTCAGTTTTTACATGAATATTCTGACTGTTGTAAGAACTTTTTAATTAAAAAGAAAAAGAAGACGTATTTCTCAACAATTTTATTATTGGTAACCCTCCTAATGTCTCTTTAAAAATCATCTGTTTTAATACACTGATTCAGTTGCTAAAAAAAAGGAAAAAAAGGACGAACTCAGATATTCAATGACTCCATCAGATAAGAGTCATCATATTACGATTACTCAATGTCACATGGGAAGGTAGTATTCACACCAAAAATGTCTATAATTTGTCAGTTGGGAATTGGGTTTGTAAATTTTACTGTCTGTATGAAACCAGAGTGACAAAAATAAACTGACTTCCCCAAGCCATCTACTTCCAATAGTTTCAGTTTCCTTTGTTAATTCAGCATTTGGCTAAATGATGCAGGGGACAGTAAAGGCATTGTTACAAGCATAATAAAATACATGGTTTTTTAGAGACATACTGCCTAGGTTCAAGTCCTGACTCTCATATCTACTAGCTACGTGATGTTAGATAAGTCATTTAAGCTTACCATGACTCATTTTCTCATTGATGAGATGAGGACAGTAATAGTATGAACTTCGCAAGGCTGTTGTGAGGATTCAGTGATATAACATACATAAAAGCACCTAAAAGAGCCTGGGGTAGAGTAAACATTATATAAGTGTTTGCACTTCTTATCATTGGGGCTTATCATACCTTTGTTTATTTCTCTGTATCTGCATACATTTATTTTTTTAAGACTTCTTCTATTTTACCTCTAAAATCCCTTCTTCCCCATTTATGGCAAGTTTAAAAGGAAGGATTCTTAATATAGCTCCATGTATAGAATTCAGGAGCATCCAGGGACAACCTAAAATAATATGACAGATTTACTACATGTGGTAGTTAATTTTATGTGTTATCTTGGCTAGGCTATGGTGCCCAGTTGTTTGATCAAACACTAGTCTAAATGTTGTTGTGAAGATATTTTATAGATGTGATTAACATTTACAATCGGTGGACTTTAAGTAAAGGAGATTACCCTTGATAATGTGGGTGGGCCTCATTCAGTCAGATAAAGGCTTTACCAGCAAAAACTGAGGTTTCCCAGAGAAGAAGGAATTATGCCTCAAGACTGTAACGTACAAATCCTGCCTGAATCTCCAGCCTGCCACTTGCCCTATGGATTTTGGACTTGCCAGCCCCCACAACTGCTGGAGTAAATTCCTTAAAATAAACTTCTCTATATTGTAAGCCCTATAGGTTCTGTTTCTCTCAAGAATCCTGATTAATACACAATGCATGTACAATTTTCTGGGAAGACAATTAATTGCTTTCATGGAAGCATAAATGGCTACAATACATCCCCCCCGCCCCCGCAAAAAATGTTAAGTTCCATTGTTTTGAAGGAAAAATAACATTGTCAGAATTTTTTAAAATACATTTTGTTAAACCTATTGTGAAATCAGTAGAAAAAAAGTATACATTTATGATGAAAATTTCAGAAAATTGCTCATCTTCACTAAATAAAATATATCTATATCTTCCCGTTTCTCTTGACTCTGAGGAAAATAGAGCAAATAATATTCTCAACTAAGGTTTTCTTTACAATGAAAACATTGTCAATTGGATGAGCATTTAAGGAGCCCTGGTGGCGCAGTGGTTAAAAGCTTGGCTGCTAACCAAAAGTTTGGCAGTTTGAATCCACCAGCTGCTCCTTGGAAACCCTTTGGGGCAGTTCTGGTCTGTCATGTAGGGTCACTATGAGAATCAACTCGACAGCAATGGGTTTGGTTTCGGTTTTTATTTCCTTTCAGTGCCATGATCTTTGTGCTGCTATAGAGCAGTGGTTCTCAAAGTGTGGTCCCTGAGCAGCAGGAGCAGCATCACCTGGACACTGGTGAGTAATGCAAATTTGGGGGCTCCACTGGGACCTACTGAATCTGAAACTCTGGGAGGAGGCCAAGCAATCTGTATTTTAATGAGGTGATTCAGATGCAGGCTAAGGTTTGAGACCCACTAATGAAGAGAGACTACCACCCATCTGTCAGTTTGTCCCGCTGTGGTGGCTCAGGTGTTGCTGTGATACTGGAAGCTACACTACGAGTATCTCAAATGCCAGCAGGGTCACCGATGGTGAACAGGTTTTGGTGGAGCTTCCAGACTAAGACAAACTAGTAAGAAAGGCCTGATGATATGCTTCTGAAAATTAGCCAGTGAAAACCCTGTGGACCACCACAGAATTTTTGTCTGATTTATTGGTGGAAGATGAGCTCCCTAGGTTGGAAGGCCCTCAGCAATGGACTTGAGCTTACCAGCAGTCATGAGGATAGCACAGGACTGAGCAGCATTCGTTCTGTTGTGCATGGGGTTGCCATGAGTCAGAGCTAACTGGATAGTAGCTAACAACAACTTTAAAGAGAGATAGTAAAACAACCATGACCTCAAGTGAATGGCTTTCCTATTTACCTGCCTTAATTACCCAAAGCCAACATCTGATCAGAGGAACCAATTATATTCATTCATTATTCAACAAATGTTTATTTTGAATAAGCAACTATGACCTAATCAAAACCTGAGATTGATGCTGGAAACAAGGGGGAGAAGGCAAAGCATCTGCAGTCAGGGAGCTAATGACTTGCACAAAAGTCTTCTAAATCGATGATTAGCTAAGGGCTATATCAAAGTTATCCCTGAAGAGTGCCATTAAAGCCTAGAAGAGTCTCAGTCATCTGCCTGGGTGGAATAGGTAGGGATAGTGGAAGGTTTCTCAGAGGAAGAGATTCTACCATAAGTTTTAAAGGATGAATCAAAGTTTCCGGAAGGACAAGTGGGTGAAGGGCATTTCTTGCAGGAGGAATTGTACGTGGAAATGTAATATAGCAAGGCTTATTTGGAGATTTGGGAAATGACAAGTTTTTTCCTTTGGGTGGATCTCTGTTGCACATAGGAATTGACTGTGCATGGCCAAAAATGAAATTGGAGAGAAATTAGGACCCCAATCATGAAGGGCCTTGACTCCCATGCTTAGGCGTGTGGCGTTGATCCAGCAGGCAACATACTTCATGGAAGCTTTTTGAGCCAGAAAGTAAAACAAAGATCCTTACATTTTGGAATAATTATTCTGCCAGTTGATTGAAGGATGACTGGGGAAGCAGTCAGAGTGGAGAGACAGAGATGTGTTAGATTTTTGTTATGTAGTTATTTCAATAGCTTGTTAAGACATCTAAAATAAAACAGAGGCACGGACCCACATCAACATGGATTTGTTCACAGCACTAGCAGTAGTAGTTTAAAACAAGAATTTCCTATTACCTACAACATGTCAGCAATGTCTCTTTTAAATTCAATAAAGAATGTAATAACTCAAGTACAAAGTGTTTGCTTTGTTTTAAGACAAGTAAAATGTGTACACAGATGATTTTTCCAATATTTTCCCAAATATGTAATTTCAAGGTATATTTGACAAGGATAGTCAGAAATATTTACTGAAAAAAATGGTTTATAAGTATCACCTATAAGGTCGTCTGTTTAGGATAGAAGAAAATATATTATCTGGGTTTAAATCAGTAATTATAGCTTTTATAGCATGAAATTTTTAAGAACAAAACATTTTCTTTGTTCTGAAGGTGAAATATATAACATTTAAAAATATAACTAAACTTATATTAATAGCCAATTGATTATTTTTAATTTTGAGTCTATATCTTATTTTTTCATGGAAAAAGTAAAAAATAATGATCCTCTTCTTCCCTGTTTTTTATTATTTCTTCCTTCCTAAAGTTTACGAAGCAACCAGAATGCTCCTTAGAAGCAAGGATGGTGAGACTAAGTCTCATATACTTTGGACATGTTATCAGGAGGAATCAGTCCCTGGAGAAGGACATCATGCTTGGTAAAGTACAGGGTCAGTGAAAACGAGGAAGACTCTCAATGAGATGGACTGACACAGTGGCTGCAACAAAGGGCTCAAGCGTAAAAATGATTGTGAGGCTGGTGCAGGACTGAGCAGTGTTTTGTTCTGTTGTGCATAGGGTTGCTGTAAGTCGAAACTGACTTGACGGCACCTAACAACAACACAGAACAAAGCTTCCATCACCCTATTGTATATTCAAGGCCTGTAAAAAAGAAAAAGAAAAAAAGATCTTTTGCTTTCCTCTTTAATTCTTTCCTCCTTTCTCAATGCTTGAAGCCTGTAAATCAAGGGACCCATATACCTAGGAGTTTGAGAGTCATCTCCCATTTGCCCGGAGTAACTTCTATGATAGGCAGCTATAGCCCCTCAAGGTCTAGACATGGTGTAGATGGATCAGAGAAGATCACAAGATATCACCATTAAATTGCAAAATCAACAATAATTTCTGATTAAGCATATAGACTGTAATATTTAAGGAAATTTAAATTCTCAAAGAAACATTATCATTTTAGTAATGAAGAGAAGGTAAAATACTTAATAGGTTGTTAAGAAAAAATATCCCAAACTTGGAAATAAAATAAAAAGAGGTCTGCATGTCCTTTCATAGTCATACTGGAGTATTGTCTAATAAGCCCATGCAAATACTGTTTAATTATCTAGCCTTTGCTCGGCTTGCTATTTATTATTGATTAGTACTCAGAGTCTATGAAATTACATGTTAACTTGTATAACTTGTATTTGCCTGTGGTAAATATATAAATTATTTCTGCCTGATATATAAGATGACCCAAAACGTTAGGAGTGTTATTGCCTTACTGGTCATTACCCAGTTTTGTACCTAATTTAGTAATATTAACCAATTTCTTTTTCAGAGTCATAAATATTGCCTTTCTGGTATATTCCTGGATAAGGTGGCTTACAAAAGATTTTCTCTTGTGCAAATTGTAGGATAGAAGGGAAGCGGTAGCCATTTTATAGCATCCACACATGCTCTCTCAGTTATTCCATCAAACACTAATCTATTGCTGCCGTGAAGGGATTTTTCAGATGTAAATAAAGTTCCTTATCAGTTCACTTTAAGTTAGGAGATTATTCTTGGTGGACCTGATTTATTCAGTAGGAAGGCATTAATAAAGGACTTAAGCCTTCCTTGAGGACAACAGCTTAGGACCCTGAGGTTTCAGCCTGCTTAAGGTCTTCCCATCCTGAATGCCTCTGGACAAACAGCTCAGCCCTGACCTGCTGGGTTAGTCTGCTTAAGAGCTTCCTCTCCTGGTTGCCTGTGAACAAGTTCTGGCCCATGCCCAGCCTGCTTGCAATATTCCCTTCTTGACTTCTTACCCCACAGGACTTCAGATTTGATTAGTCAGCCCCTACAATTATGTAGACCAATTCCTTTAAATGAATGATTGAAGGAAGAAGGAGGGAATGAGTGTGTGTGTATGCGTGTGTGTGTGTGTGTGTGCGTGTGTGTGTGTGTGTGTGTGTGTTCATATATCCTACTGGTTCTGTTTTCCAGGTTGAGCCCTTGACTAACCTACCTCATTAATGAGTTGAGTAAATCTTTGGTGTGTTTATTCCATATTAGTAAGAAAGTCTTTCTTTTTTTTTTTTTTTTTAACTTTTTAAAACTTATTCTTTGACAAGTTTAACAGTAAATACCAGCAATAGTCCCTTCGGGCTCTGCTCAACCTAATTTAGTAAGAAACACAATGTTGCGCTCATATGAAACAAATTTCTCTCCATGGTTCCCAAATAATTAAGATCAAGTTATAATAGTGGTACTACTAAGAAATGGTCTTAAATTGCTGTTGTTGTTTAGAAAATAATTTACCTAACTTCTGATTTTGCATATAGAACCAAGTGCAATCTGTAGGGAGTAACTACATAAGAATGTTCCAAACAAGATACTTTAGAGCTAGAATAGTCACCGACGGCTACTTATTTTGCTTATCACCCACTTGGTCGGATTGCTTTAGCCAGGTGTAACAGAAACAGGAAGAATACAAAGGACGTAATGATCAGGTAGCTTACTCTGGTCAAACGCTGTATTCTATCAGTCAGTTGAAATCAACAAGATGGAATGGCAGCTAAGAAGCAACTCTGGGAAAGGCCAACTATTTTTATTAAGTATTTCTGTCAACTGAGTAAAAAACATGACTCATGATGACTTCTAGCAGCTGGAAGGACAGAAAGACATTGTTTTTTTTTTTTTTTTTCCAAACAAGCCCTTGGAGAGTTGCATCTTGTGAACAAGCATCCTTTTAAAATAGCCCTTACGATTAGAAAAGGATGGGTTAAGAGAGGGATGATAATTAAAAATTGGAAGAAATGAAAGTGAGTAAGAAAACGGGAAACAGATGACTCAGATGAAAAGAAAAAAAATGACAGGGAAAAGATTCTCTTTTAAATCGCTGCCCTACACCACAAAGGGGAAAGCAAGCAGTCTGTGGGATTTTCTGTTGTGACTCAACGGTGGCATGATTAGTTGTAGCTCAGATACGGATACGGTTTGCGAGCCAACTAGGGCCGTGTACTAGACAGAGAGGGCGCGATGGGGAGAGCTGGCAGACCACCACTCCTTGTGACTGAAAGAGGAAGGGTGTAGTCTGTTTGCACTTATCCTGCATTTCATCAGTCAACGTGTGATGTTTTCATTCACTTAAAAAACGAAAAAAAAAATGATGAAATGATCCCCAATGGGTGTGTTTCACTTTCTAAACAATAAAGACGTCTGTTTTTTGGTGATGCTAGAAGCACAAAATTTCACCAACCGCTTTTTCCACATTACACAGGGAGGGTATTCAATATCCAAGTGGGCGGCTCCCTCGAAGGGACCAATTTTGGAAACCCCCACCTAGAAAAACATTTTGGATTTTTATGGCTCTTTTCATCCAGAGATCTCAAGGGATTACCAAGCAAAATATGAGAGCCCTGACAATATTTTGAGGTGGTAGCAGACAAGTGCTGTTGACATCTCTTGGCAGACAGAGATGAGTGGTCAAAAGGAGGCTATCTTGAGACAGAAAATAACAATAGAACCAAGAACCCTTCTCCTCAAACTACTGCTGTTGCCTCCGAAACTTCCATCCACCTCTGTCATAACACAGCTTTATTGTGATTATACACAAAATATAATCCTTTATTGAAATACTTCTATTACATACGTGTGTAAGTATGTAACTTCCTGCATGAGACTTGGCATTTTCAAGATCAAAGCCAATTTCTAAGATTTATGTTACATAATCCTGAATATTTAATATTTTTACCTTTAGTAATAGTAAGATATCTTTGATGGATATTTATTTGCTTGTGTGATTAGCAGTCAATTTGGAGGGTTAATGATGCATGTGAGAACTATAGGGTTTTCCAAAAACCAAAATCCATTGCTGTTGAGTCAATTCCAACTCATGGCCACCCTACAGGACAGAGCAGAACTGCCCCATAGGGTTTCCCAGGCTGTAAACCTTTACGAAAGCAGACTGCCACATCTTTTTCCCAAAGAGTGGCTAGAATTTGAACCACCGACCTTTCGGTAAGCAGCTGAGCACTTAACCACTGCTCCACCAGAGCTCCCTTATAGGGTTTTATTTCATTATAAATTGAACTTTCAGTAGACTATGCCGTTTGGCTTTATTTATGAGCAAGTGGTTAATTTAAGTTTGCCAAATGAGAAGGAAAAAAAAGATTAGCATATCCATATTTTATATTCTTGAAATAGCTATGCTTTATTACAAAAAGAATTTTTCTTCATTCCCAAACAAACCTTGTTGCATTTCACAACACTGTTGTGAAATTCAATTTGACTATAAACTTGATAGTTTTCCCAGGAATCGGTTAAATCGATTAACACTGGTCTTATCCAGCCACTAGATATACAAAGCAAATAGCCAGAATATCAACTACAGTTCCTCTAAGTTCCAGAGCTCATATTCAAAATATGCCTCCTGTGACCTACAGGACATTTAATCAAATGAGCTACAGAGAAAGCTCCTTTTTTGTAATATTAGTAAAATCTTTGCCAAATTACCCTCTGTTCCAAATTTCTGAAATGCCCTCATATACATATTTCAATATATTTAAAATGCTGAATCTAGAGTTGGACATCGTTAAACGGCTCATATTTACTCTCCTGAGTTTCAAAATGTAGCCAGTGCCAGAAAGCCTCTGGGTATATGTACAAAATTTGTAAAAATACATAAAAACCTACTGAACCGAAACCACAGTGGAACTCACGATAACTTTCCAGACAGCATAATTCACCACTTCATCACTGGGGAAAGCCAATCTCAAAAGACAGATTTTACACCAGACCAAGAAGATCAACAAAAATAAACCTTTCTTGGATTAGGAACAAAAGGGAAGTCCAATTCCAATGACCTTTAAACAATACTAATATTAATGTTAATAATAGTAAATTGTCTGTTTTAGTGCCAACATTTAAAGGAAAAAAATTTTAACATCATGCCTTATTGATGAGGTATCAAATAACCAAAAATACTAGACGATGGGGTATTAACCATTTTCTGTTTATCATACACTAAGCTCTAATATTTCTTTCTGGTTTCATATTAGATTAGTAGAGAAGCTAAATTAAACGTGTTTAGCAAAATTGGAGAATTAGAGTGAGTTACTGACACTCTCTTATTCCTCTGTATCTGATCCCAGGTAAGGAGTACAGGAAATCCCATCCACTCTATCTCCAAAACACATCCTGTTTCTGTCACTTCTCTTCAGCTCCACCCCCATTGCCCTAGTCCAGGTATCAGTTACCTGGTTAGTTATAACAGCCTCCTCTCTTCTGCTTCTGCTTTTCTTTACTGCCTTCCCCTCCCCACTCTAATTCCACAAATACGATCCTCCCAGAGTAGTTAGATTTGTCTTTAAGAAACGGTAATCAGATAACTTCATTCCCTTGCTGAAAATTTCCCATAGCCTGTCATTTTGCTTAAAATAAAACTCAATTCCTACAGGACTATTCATGTTGGGTAAGTATCCTACAACAACAGTGACCAGAGTTAAGACATTAAAATATTCAAGTAATATATGATTCGTTAGTTTATTAGATTTCTGCTTCTTTAAATACACACACACACACACACAAAAACATTGCCATTGAATTGATTCCAACTCATAGCGACCCCATGTGTATTTCAGAGTAGAAGGGCTCCGTAGGGTTTTCTTGGCTGTAATCTTTATGGAATCAGATCATGGGACCTGTCTTTTGAGCCAAGTAAAAACTGTTTTCACCACCCAGGGACCTTTTAAATATATAAACATAATAAAGCTAAGAAATTAGATTCTGTATGTGAATTCCATGAGGTTTAGTAGGAGAGAGGAACTATCTCATAGTAAAAAAGATAAAACATCAAAAGTTTTATTAGGTACCATAAGCATAAATCTGACACCTGGATATTTCTGTTTCACCCACTACCTTATGCCATGTCTTTCCTCTGCAACAAGAAAAACAGAACGTTCATGCAAATAAACTATAAATTCATCTTGGGGGTTTAAGCCAGCTAAAATGAAAATGAAGCAGACGACAGAAAAAATACAGAAGAGGAATACTGTGGCACGTTGAAGAAATCAAAGGACCTATTTTCTAATCTTATTGTTGCCAGATATGTGATCTTAGGGAAAAATAACCTCTTAGGCTCTACTTCTTCATCTGTAAGATGAGTGTGGTGACTGGATAATTTCTGCATTATTCATAAACGTATTATTGTAAGAGTCTATAAATAAATGAGATGCGTGAATGTGTAGGAGATAGTAGTTTAAACTTTGTTTTTGTTCATTCCTATTATTCATATCCTTCCTTTCTCTGTTAAAGCAGTAGGAATAATAGCCTTGAGGTCCTTAGTAGGGCATTCAAGTATAGAACAAAAAACTCAGTTGAGAAATCTAAATGGATTTTGAAATTCTAACAAACACAATTGCCTGAAATCCAAAAGATGTGTATATATAAGACCCCAGGCATTTAAGATAGGTACAGTTTTCAGTTTGCGGTTTTTAATTAAAAAAAAAAAAAAAAAGTCTTGTCTTAGAAGAATAGGAACTAGAGCCTAAAGGACTAAATAAAACCTTTGAAATAAGCACAAAGTGAAAGAGAATTGGGGATGGTAACCTAAGAGCAGCTCCCCTGCTACACAAGGAAGAAATACGAAATCATATGCACACACACACACTCACATTCACATACACACTCATACACACTTCTGAATATGCGATCAGGGATTTGGAGGATGTTTGGAGGCAATAGTCTGAGGTTTAGATGTTCTCTTTGTCTCTGAGAAGAGGCCCAGAACTCTACACTCTTGAGTCTTGACTGGCTGATGATGGAGAGAAATGAAACTGGGATACAAATACCTAGAAGGAGTTGGCAAAATCCCAGGGGAAAGAATTTATATTTTATTTCACAGGAAACATCCAAGGAAAATTTCAAGCCTGTTGAAACCCTTCATTCAAACAAGTGCCAGGATGTCCAGACACAATGGGGAAGAGATTAGAAATGGCTGAGGGAGGTGTTCATCTGGATGAGACTAAGAACTAGACTTACAAAGTCTAGCAGGACCCAAAGTGGCAGGGAGAACAGTCTACAATTCCCAACGAGGCCAAAAGAACAATCAGAGGGTTTTTGCACTGAACGGAGTTTGACTGGGATTGGGACAAGGTTAGACCACATGACCAGAGACCAAAAGGGGCTAGGGATGGTAGCTGTGGATACCAATCTACAGGACCCAAAGATCAGGCAGAAAAAGAAGAGGGCATAGGGAAGACCCAACAATGGTACTTACATCAGACTCCCTCTACAGGAAAATTATGCTCATAAATCAGAAGTGACTTAGTCATCTAGAAGTTTCTAGATTAAGCATGTTACACTATCTGTGAAAATGGGAGTCACAGAACCGAATTCATGCATTGATAAAGTATCCCTGGTGACACAGTGGTCAAGTGCTCGGCTGCTAACTGAAATGTCAGTGGTTCGAACCCACCAGCTGTTGTGTGGGAGAAAGACGTGGCAGTATGCTTTTGTAAAGATTACAGCCTTGGAAACCCTATGGAGCATTTCTACTCTATCCTATAGGGTCGCTATGAATTGGAATGGACTCAACAGCACACAACAACATTGATAAATAATGACAAATTTAGTTCACATAGCTATACAACTGAATTGCATCTTCTAAAACATCTAACCTCTTACAAATGTGAATCAAGGTGTTTAGAAAATGGAATTTTAATTTATTAATATTATTATTATTATTAGTGAGAGAATGGGTCATTTAAAAGCTTCCAGCTGCTGCCACTTCCAGCAGTAGAGATCGCAAATCATTGTGGAGTAGTGTGCCTGTCACCAAGGCAGTTGATCAGGATGGCAGCAGAATTTGTGAACCATCTGTTCTTGACTATATGTGGCTAGAACAGAAAAAGGAACACACTAATAAATTCTCTAAATTTCCTTTTTTTGGGTTTCCTTTCTCCACAGGGAAAATTTAAGAGAGTAGAATAGCGTCCATGAGAGAAGACAAAGTCATTCATACAATAAACCAAAACCAAACTCGTTGCTGGTGCGTTGATTCTGACTCATAGCGACCCTCCACATCTTTCTCCCATGGAATGACTGCTGGGTTAGCAGGCAGTCAGCAGCCAAGTGCTTAACCACTGTGTCATCAGGGTTCCTTTTCATACAATAAATTTATATCTTAATTTGAATATAAAAATATATGACATTCTGGAGCCCAAGCTGTTGAAGAGGGACTTAGTAATTACAAAGGAAATATTGCAACTTACTGCATGGGGCATGAATGAATATTAAGAGATGGTCAAATTATTTACAACTCTTTTTTAACTACCAAAAATTCTTATGAAAATATTCAAAAGAAGAGATCACAAAGAAAACTGAATCAGCAAGATTAACTATAGAGCATAATTCATTAACTCAAAATTGCGCATAATAAAATGCTATGTACAATTAAGAGAGTCACTACTTCACAGTGGTACTTGATAGAAGTGTATGTGTGTGTGTATTATTGCATGTCTCAGTCACAGATAGGAAAACTTTTATTATATTAATTTCAAAAGTTCTTGGACTCATTGAGACTTACTGTAGGTGACCTGAAGAATCAGTCTATCTTTACTTTGTGTGAAGAGCAATAGAGAATTAAAAAGGAAACCCCACTCTTGATACATGCCAAGTGTAGAATTGTCGATATTAGACAATGGAAAACGGGTATTTATCCCTGTGTTCCAATTGTTCAAGAAATTGTTGTGTTGAGCCAGACATATTCTGATAAAAAATGTAAACTAAGTAAAATGATGGCTCAGGAAAGAATGCCAAGAGCTAAAGAATCAAATTGCTTATGGAGAATTTTCAATTCTCTAGAAATATGTTTTAAATATTCTGCAAACATGTTGCAATTGCCAAGTCTTGTAAAAATATAGTCTTCCCTGAATATTTTGAAGTAAAAACAGTTGAAATAGCTACGTTCAGTAAAACCTCATTTGTCTGATAACAGTTCATTCAAAATAGAGCATAATTTGAAGAACTACTATTCTATAGTTGCATTGTTAGAGTTTTCCTATTAATATCGTTCATTTGTTTTGAAAAAATAAAATTTCAAGGTACAGAAGTGTATATGAGGAAACAGAATGGCCGCAGACAAGTTGTGAAACTAAGTCTCCGTATGCAAACACCACAAAGACCACACTCAGAGTACCAGGATTCCATCATGACACACTCCCCATACGAATTTAAACCTCTCTACACTAAAACCCAACTTTCATGACTAAAATAATCATGAAGTAGTCTCCACTGGTTCCCAAAGTCACTAAAATGTGGGGGCTAACCCTGACATTGCTATTCGTATGAGAAACAGCAGCCTGACTTAGGACTGTATAATGAGGAAAAAATATTATAAATATTTCTCTATATTGTTGAAACTATTCATCTTTTACTTTCATATTTCCCCCCAAAAACACAAACAAATACATGCTTTTTAAAGATTAGCCTACGGTAAGCAAAAGTGGGAAAAAACTAAAGAATAGTTATTATAGGTTTTGTTTTTATTTTTTAGAATTTTATTTTTTTGACTGTGTAATGCATGCCCAGGGAACACAGTTGAAACAATATTAAAATGCATACAATGAAAAAGAATTTTCTTTTCCACTCTTGCCCAGCTTTTTTTTTTTTCTTCTATGTTAGTGTACGTGTTTGTTTCTTCTTTCTTCCCACGGGGAAAATTTAAGGGAATGAAATGGACTCCATGAGAGAAGACAAAGTCATTCACACAGTAAAACAAAATCATACCAAACCCATTGCCAACGAGTTGATTCTGGCTTATAGGAACCCTACAGAACACAGTAGAACTGCCCCATAGGGTTAGCAGCCGAGTGCTTAACCACTGTGCCACCAGGGTTCCTTTTCATACAATAAAAGACCTGTTGACACCAAGTCAATTCTGACTCATAGTGACCCTATAGGACAGAATAGAACTGCCCCATAGGGTTTCCAAGGAGCAGCTGGTGGATTCGAACTACTGACCTTTTGGTTAGCAGCCGCGTAACTCTTAAGCACTGTGACATGACGGTATATAAATTTCTATCTTAAATTTGAATATAAAAATGCATGACATTTTGGAGGCAACCACTGTTACTAACTCTTTGGCTATCCCTCCACAGATATCCTATGCACCTTTAAGCATGTGTATGCAGATTTCTTCTTTAGCACACAAATATTAGCATGATATGGAGTCTTTTCTGGATTTTTTTCATTTAATATAAATATGAAATTATTCAATATCAGTGCATATAAAGCTTCCTTGTTCTTTTGAATATCTTCATGGGGTTCCATTGGATGAATTTACAATGATTTATCAGTGCTTTCAGTGACTATTCTTATACGTACTTTATTCTGCACATGTGGAAGTTTATCTGTAAGATACACTCCTAGAAACTGAATTACTGGGACAGATGACACACATTTGCATTTGTTATGAAAAGCTGTATTTAATTTCAGTTGTACCAATTTATGTTTTTATTTAAAGTATGAAAGTACCTGTTTCCCCATACTATAGGGTCTAGAACTCACTGACGGGCATTTTGGAAGCGACCAGGTTGAAGACTGTTTTGCACACCACTGCAAAAAGAAGAAAAAACAAACAAACATGAGCTCAACTAGGAAGGTTTGCATGTTTTCTTTTAATAAGACCAGATATAATCTCCAAATGTGAACTTTCTCTAAAGGAATAAACCAATGTCTTCAGTCACAAAGCCAAGTAATCTAAGACTAATAATTCTCTCCAAATTTCAGCATCATTGAAAATAAACCAAAATAAAATAACTTCAGTATGAATTAAATAGTACCATCAGTAGATTGCTATCCAGTTCCTCATATATAGTGTAGAGCGGTGGGGAACATTTATAATCAATTTCATATCATTCAGTGGGCATCACACATTTAATTCCATTTTTTTCGAATTACTTATGTTTTCTCCGTATTTTATGTCTTTTTCCCCCCTAAAACAAAACAAAACAAACAAACAAAAAAACCCAGGACTGTAGTGCCTACAAATAAAGTACAATTTAGAGATTTGAAAAAAAAACTTATCAAAAATTCTATTCATTCAAAGACTAGTTTCCTTTATGTGCTTTTTTAAAACAAATGTGTAGACTTCTGAATAAAAACACGACTCTCAACTACCATATTTGAGCAATTCCAAGAATATAAAGCATGATTAAGAGTTACTTGCTCAATGATATCTCTTTTTAACGAAAATCACATTTTACTTTTAAAAATTAATCAATTAAAAAGGATCAAGCTGATAGATATATTTTTTTTCCCCTATTATACCTTGGTATGCAGTTTTTATATACAAAATAGCCATGTAGCTGATAAATAGACCCAATGTCTTTGAGGTGTTAATATTCTGCTTGTCCGTAAGATATGGGATTAAATTTTAAAGCAAGGAGAAAAGAACTTTTTGAGCATTTTAAGATGATGTGATTAACTTTGGCTGCTCGTTCTCATGTGCTTTTGCTACTTACTTTTCTTTAGATCTGCTAACCTTCTCTTACATTCCTTTTCATATCAATACACATCCAGAGTTGCTTTGGCTCTGATGCAGCCCCAGTAGTTTTGACCTGACACTTTGAAGTGTGAGGCATCAGAGTTAAGTGAAACTCTTTCAGTGTCAAAAGTGTTCCTATAAAGAACTGCTCAACTAAAGTTTGTCTCCTTTGAGATTCAAGAAAAGGCAGGAGCAAAGTTGGCACTCTGAGCCCCTTCAACCAGACTCCAGTGACTTTGAGTGCAAAAATCTGGAAGGAGTACCAGACTGATCTATCTTTCACCACTGCTGGGATAAAGGTATACTGTAAGTCAGAAGGGACTTGATGGCAACAGGTTTGGGTAAGCACAACTAAAGAACAATGGCCAGAGGTCAGTTCCACTGAAGAATTTGAATGAGGCTCCCAGTAGAAGAAGAGAAGAGAGGCTTATGGCCTGGGGAAAAGAGATGGAAAGTAGAGCCTGGGTGTGTCTCCAGTTTGTTACAGAGGCTCCACCCCAAGGATCCTTGTCTGAGGGGAACCTGAAAGAATGGTTTTCATGAGACAGTAAGTCTAAAAAGCCTCAGTGACCCATAAATTATAAATATTCTCAACCTCAGTGATTGTGTACTATCCCCACACTTCTTGTTGGGGGCTGTTAAGTCCATTTCTACTCGTAGTGACCCCACGTGACAGAGTAGAACTACTCCATAAGGTTTTCTAGGCTGTAATCTTTAAGGGAGCAGATCTCCAGGTCTTTATCCTGTAGAACCGGTGGGTGGGTTTGAACCCCGACCTTCTGGTTAGCAGCCAAGTGCTTAACCATCAGGAACTAATGTGGGCATTCTGCCAATTGCTGAGTATATTTATTACAATTAAATATTATAAAACTGGGGAAATAACCACAAGATGGGCTCAAGGACCCACTGGGCCCACTGTAAGATGTACCGGAACTAAAGCTTTTTTGATGATCTAACTTTCATAAGTCCCTACTCTGACTGATGGATCACTGTGACGTTTTGGATTACCAGGAATTAGTGACAGTTGAGAGCCAGAATCTAGTAATCTCCCCCACAGCTGATTCTTTCACTTTTCCCAATGTACAGTCATCCTTGTAAATAGCCTTTGGTCCCTTTGTGGAAGGCTGGAGAAAGATTAAGAGTATAAAATTTTAACAGTGTAGTGGGGTCCTTCCTCAAGGAACCCCCGTACTCCTTCATTCAGTGGGTGTGGGTCTTTAAAACTGGCTCAAATCTGCGAATTGATTAAGGGAATTGACTCTCTCTCTGTACTGGTGAGTCAAGTTAGACATCTGTTCACTAGACCTAGGGCTCTTACACAGATCAAGTAACAATTCAGCAGACTATCCATACATTTCTTTTCTAGGGATAACGATCAAACAGTCAATGCCGTAGGACTTTGTGAATCAGACTATTCTGATTAATACTTTGGCTGTACTTTCCACTAGGGTAACTATGCCCATGTAGTCTTTGGAAATTACGTGCCTCTGCCACCATGTGCTGCCATTATTCCTGTTGTGTTTAGGGATAGAAATTCAACGGTAGTAGTTCTCACTATAACTTCTGACCTACAGAGAAGAGTGACCACAGAGTTCAAATTTACTTCTCACAGTAATGGTGAAAGTTTTGGCCTCTGGACCCTCCCAAGGTAAGTGACCTGGTCTTACATGATCAATCCACTGTAATACTCCAATCTCTCAGCTTTTGGATGTCTTTTTCTACAGTATAACAAACAGCTCTGGCATTTCAGCTTTCATTTGTGTAGATCATCTTTGGGTCCGTGTTTCAGCCAACAAACCAAACAAACTCTTAAAGCCCTTCCTAACCCCTGAGGCTAAAACATTGAATCCAGAATTTCTGCTTAGTGGGCCCATGTCAATAAACTCGGCCTGATCCAGTTTTATGTTCCTTCCTCTATTATCCCATACCTTTAATATCCATCCCGTATATATTCCCCAGATTTCTGTCGATATAAATTGAAAAAAATAACACAGTTCTCTTGGTGTGCAGTGTATTTTCTCACAGGTCACACTCTGTACCTCACTCTAGAGTCTACTGGCTCTTGAGTCTAGTTATAGATCTAGAGGTGAAAGTGTTGCGGGGGGGCAACTACCTCAAGGGAGGCCATTACAGATGGTTCAAGTTAAGGAAGACTAACCTCCTCATAAGTGAATATTTTACTTTTGTTTTGAAATTTGTTAGTCTTGTCAAATAGATATAATTAATTCTGTGACTTAGCGTTTTTCTAGTTAACATACTGCTCTACTCTGGGATGTATTAGGAATTGTTTCAAAAATCACAGGATGATAAACATTTTCTAGATATTTTTCATTAAAACAACTTTTCACGTTTTATTGTAAATCAAGGGAGGAAACACAAAAGCTTCAGATGGAGCCTATGAAACTCATTATTTTGCAAGAGTCCAAAACCAGCTATAAAACGCATGTTCTCTGAGGTAATTCATCTTGTTTTACACAAATTTGCATTCTCCTTTCAGTGGCTCTTTTCTGCCTTCTATCTCTCAATCCATCACCCTCAACACATTTTTTTCTTTATACACCAGAGACTCCTAATTGACTTCAAAATGCATTTCCTCTTGTCTTATTTAACAATATATTTATCCTTACTATCTTTTTTATTGCATTGAGAGAGTTATATATATATATTTTAAGGAGTTTATAAAAGCAAAAACAACTATCATTTTTAGCAGTTACTATGTAGGCAGTACTATATTAATTATATAAAAATGAGAGAGAGGTAAAGAAAGAGACTTTCTTCTGTAAAATAATGTACAGTCTATGTGAAATAAAAGATTACTAGAGTATTGTCCTTGTCTTTAAATTACTTATTATTTAATGGGAGAGATAATTATGTAAAGAACTACATATGAAACAAAATACACAAAATATTAGAATAAAGATGTGAGTAGAGTGCCTTGGACATGTATGGTAGGCAAAATTTTAAAATGGCTCCAAAGACTCCCATCCCTTGGTGTACTTGCCCTGTATAATATCCTCCTTTGAGTATTAGCTGGAATTATGGACTCATGAATATAATAGAATATCACTTCTGTGATTATGTTACATTATAAAACTGAAGGGATTTTGCTGAAGTGATCGTAATACTCCCCAGCATGTTTTCTCCTTTTCAAAATGGGCAACTGAGAGCTTGACATAACTAATGCCATGATAAGCCTATAAGTTATTTTTCCTTCTTTGCCTTCTCCTTTTTTGCATACCTTTGTTAATGACTTTGTTTTATGACTTAGGATCCCCCACAGGAAGATTAGAGCCCAGATGTCAGAGACATATATCTTTAGCCTGATAAGGAAATGTCCGGTTCCCTATCTCTTTAGTATGATCAAGAGTCTCTTGTAATTACCTTGGAATGAATAACACCACTTCTAACCTTTGTAAAAATCATGTATAAGCTTAAACGTAAAAATGCCTTTTGGGACTCCCTAAGGACAACCTTCGTTGCTGTTGGGTCCCTGGTGGTGTACACTTCCTGAATTAAAACTTTCTCACTCTTTCAGACTTGGAGTATGTTTACTATGTTTCATTGGCTAGACTGCTCCAGGGCTTGGACCCTATTCGGGTAACAAATTTTTGGCCCAGAACGTGGGGCTCGATTTACTCAGGCCCTGGTTCCGTCTCCCTAATGACCGAGCCCCTGGGAAGGACCCGGGAAGAGAGAAGGTGCACCCCTCCTCAAGTTGTGGAGGTCTCTCAATCTGTGGTGGCCCAGAGACCCAGCGACGGGGGAAGACTCCACAGCAGCGAGCTTCGGACAGAGGGAGGAAGTTTTCGTTGGTCATGGTAGGTAACTAGGCATCCAGTTGTAAATCCTCTGTAAAAGCCACAGGAGTGTCTGTTCTCATAGGCTCCCTCTAAGAACAGGTGACTAGGTCCCATGAGGTTGGACAAGAGATTGGTGAGGTTCCCTGTTGCGAGTGGGTACCCAGGGAAGTAAGGTTCTGGCCAAGAATCCACAAGGAACTGGACTTATTTAGGAAGGGATCCCCTAACTAAGAGATGTCTTAAAGGTTTATGTAATCAGGTGTGACCTCAATACCAGCCTCCGTATGGGGTTAAGTGATCTTTAAAATGGTTTTAGAGATTTTGGTACCGTTATGAAGCCTGATCTGTTTTGTACTCGAACTAACAAGTGAAAGGAAAAGCTGTATGTAGAATGTTTTATGACTTTATGGCATGAAAAAAAGGATAAAACCTCTGTTTTAGCCCCTCTTGTGCAGGTGAATGATGATGACGGGGTAGGAGATGAAGAACCGGAGGATGTTCTTCTCATTCCTCCATCTCAAAAACCCCCCTCGACATCCATTCACAACCCCTCCCCGGTGGTATCAGAAGATGAGGATGGGAAGGTGTTAAAGGGGGGCAGAGGAGGTGGGACAGATATGGTCTCCCTACCCCATACTAGGAGTGGGGTACAACTTGGCCCGGTTCCCCCAGGAGGGCTTTACCCATTCTGGGAGGTGCCAGTCCCCGCTGCAGAAAGGCCTGCCTCAGATAATGTGGGTCCCTAATCCGTTCCTGGCATCCGACTTGTACAACTGGAAGTGAAAACTTTCCGGAGTATCGGTCAGACCCACATGCCATGACTGAACGCATTTAAGGTCTTTACCAACAGAGATCCGGTAAAAGAGGCTGACAGAAAAGAGAAAAAGACCAGGACATGAAGAAACAGGCCAATCTACTGGCTGCTGCTCTACGATCGTCTGGAGGAAGGTGACGAGATCAAGGTAAGGGCGGGCCCCAACTAAAGATAAACTAATGTACATCTTGCAGACAGGAGGGACACTGGAAAAACGACTGCCCCAAAAGAAAGAATGGAAAAGGGCCAGGCCAGATTGAAAGGCGAGAGAAGCTTTTTCAAGGAATTATGAAAGAACAGGAAGAGGACTCTGAAAGATGAAGACAAGGGGAGACAACTTTTGATTCACCTCCTACCCATCCCCTGGGAAAAGTTATGGTGACAGAATAGCCAGTAGATTTTTTGGCTGATACTGGAGCAGGCTTCTCAGTACTCACCCAGAAACCTAAAGGGACTGCCTCGACCAGCAGCACTCAAGTTGTCGGGGTGACTGGGAAAAAGGTGCCTCAAATCTTTTTTGCCAATGGACTGTGAAATAGGGGAAATCAAACTATCCCAGCAGTTTCTGTACATGCCCGAATGCCTGGGCCCCCTTTTTAGTGCAGGGTTTCCTAAGTAAAGTACATGCCAAAATCTCTTTTGATGAAAAAGGCTTGTCTCTGACAGTACCGTCAGCGAACACCTGGAAAGTGCAAGCAGCTCTCTTGGCCCTTACCCAACCGGCACTATCCCCAGCATTTGTCACACCCACGGTTCAAAGACTGGTTGATGCTGTGATCCAGTGGGTTTGTGCCAGTGGCCGACCAGGACAAGCTCAGACTGTCCTCCCTGTGGTCGTGGAGCTGTTACCTAATCTCATGCCTCCTTGGGTTAAACAATATCCACTGAGAGTTGAGGCTCATCTGGGACTGCAGGGACTAATCACTCGACACCTGGAGTGGGGACTGTTGTGACAGCGCCAATCCCCATTCAACAACCCTGTTCTCTGCTGCTAAAGAAGGCGTCGACCGGTGAGTACCATGTTTGCAGACTGTTAACAAAGTTGTGAAGACCCTACATCCGGTGGTCCTGAATCTGTATACCTTACTATCAGCCCTCCCACCCTCCTGCACTTATTTTACTGTTTTGGACTTAAAATACACTTTCTTTTGTGTCCCAATGGCTGCTGAGAGCCAGCTGATCTTTGCTTCAGAATGGGAAGGTGACAAAAAAAAAAAAAAAAAGAAACAGCTCTGTTGGACTGTGTACCCCGAGGGTTTAAATACTCCCTCACTATTTTTGGAACAGCGCTGGCCCAGGATCTAGGGCGTTTGCCTCCCCTCAACCAAGGAGTGGTCTCTCAGTATGTGGACAGAGCCCCTGCTAGGAAGGGAGTCTGAGGAAGACTCCGTCACAAATACTGTGACTGTCTTGTATTTTTTGGCAGAAGCTGGATACAGTCTCTTTAAGAAATTTACAAGCTAATCTCACCGAGGTAAAGTACCTAGGTTTCTTTATCTCCCAAGGGCACAGTCTTTTACTACCTAAAAGAATGGAAACCATCTGCCGCCTAGCCTATCAGGATACTCAGGGGGTAGAGAGAGATCCTTTCAGATGGACTCCTGAGTGTCAACAAGCCTTTTATGATTTAAAGTCCCAGCTGATGAGAGCCCCAACCCTAGGGCTGCTAGATTATTAAAAAAAAACCCTTTGAATTGTACATAGATGAAAGAAGAGGAGTAGCCAGTTGGTGTATTAACCCAATTGTTGAGACTGTGGAGACGCCTTTTCTCAGAAGGATGGCTGCTCTGCCTCCAAGTGGGATTGCCACAGCTAGCATTATAATAAAGGAGGCTAACAAATTTTTGGCGCCCAAGTTTCTTTGGAACATGATACTATCGCGTTTGTCCCTCACACAGTGACTGGAGTATTAGAACAGAAAGGACATTATCTAGAGACTTAGGGGCCCAAGATTTCATAAGCCCTCAAGAAGGCCCTTTCCAGGTGAAATATGGCAAATTGACTTTTGTGAAGTGTTCAAAACTAAACATCAGATGAAATATTTACTGGTGTGTGTAGATTCCTTTTCAGGATGGGTAGAAGCTTTTTGCTGCCAGACTGAGACAGCTAGAGAGCAGTACAAGAAGTTTCAACTGCCTTAAGAATAAAGTGAAAACTCCACACGGTATGGAGACCCCAATCGAGTGTAAAGGTTGAAAGAATGGATCAGACCATAAAACGTCATCTTAGTAAATTGTACCAAGAGACCAGGATGCCCTGGACAGATGTCCTGATACTGACCCTCCTCCGCGTCCATATTGCACCCCGGGGAAAACTTAAAATCAGTCCTTTTGAAATACTTTATGGGAGACCATACTGTCTCAACCAACTGTCCCCGCAGCCCTCTACCCAGCCCCCTAATGTAATGATGGCTAAATATTTGCTTTCTCTAACCAAAATTCTTTCCCAGTTGCATCAGGCAGTGTGGATCCGGCAGAAGTTCCCTCTTGAGATAACCGCACACTCTTTCCAGCCTGGCGACCAGGTGCTCTTTCGAAAGTGGAAGGACCTTCCATTACAGCCTAAGTGGACTGGACCCTTCACCGTACTACTCTGCACTCACACAGCCGTGAAGCTCACAGGAGTCAAACCGTGGATCCATTATTCCCGTGTCAAGGACTGCCTGGTCTACAGTGACAAGAAGAAGTGAAAAGCTCAATCCACTGACGGCCTGAAGTTAAGACTTTCTAGGGTTAAAAAGTGAAAATGTTTTTAATGCTGGCTTAGATGAGATTACTGTTAGGTGAGAGACTTCCTCTCGGGGAATCCTTGTCCCCACGGTAAACGCTTTCCCTGACCCCTTATTGAAAGATAAAAGTTTTTGGATCTATATTGCTAGAAAAGTGTCAAACATTACTGATTACTGTCTAGATGGGGGTTGCACGCCAATTCGGCCCTGAAGTCCTGTCTCACTGAGGTTTTGTACTCCCCTAGAGGCATTGAGAAATATCACCATTTTTAAACACACCAAGAAAGAGTTACAATATTCTAATATTTATAGTTGGGGGCCTGCTATAAGATTCATGAAAGATTTGATTTTTCTTGGCTGCCAGATCTTACCTGGCTAAAAACCTTATTCATTAGTGGGATTGGATTAGTTGTTATAGGCCTGTTAATCTGTTGCTGTCTCCAGTTTATGCCTATATATGAGATGGCATTCTCTGTCCTGAGTCAGACTGTCCAACGGATGGCTCAAACCCATCACAGGCAAAAGGCCAATCCTTTCACTTAAAACTTTCTGATCTAAGGGAATAGGTGAAACTTGGGATGGGTGTGTATGGCCACCCAAACTTCAAAAGGGGGGAATATGTGACCCTAATACTCCCCAGCATGTTTTCTCCTTTTCAAAATGGGCAACTGAGAGCTTGACATAACTAATGCCATGATAAGCCTTTAAGTTATTTTTCCTTCTTTGCCTTCTCCCTTTTTCGCATACCTTTGTTAATGGCTTTGTTTTGCACATACCTTTGTTAATGACTTTGTTTTATGACTTAGGATCCCCCACAGGAAAGGAAGATTAGAGCCCAGATGTCAGAGACATATATCTTTAGCCCGATAAGGAAATGTCCGGTTCCCTATCTCTTTAGTATGATCAAGAGTCTCTTGTAATTACCTTGGAATGAATAACAACACTTCTAACCTTTGTAAAAATCATATATAAGGTTTAATGTAAAAATGCCTTTTGGGACTCCCTAAGGACAACCTGCGTTGTACCCTGGTGGTGTACACTTCCTGAATTAAAACTTTCTCACTCTTTCAGACTTGGAGTATGTTTACTATGTTTCATTGGCTCGACTGCTCCAGGACTCGGACCCTATTCAGGTAACACTGATGTGATTAAGATCCCAAATCAGTTAACTGTGAGTTAATCAAAAGGGAGATTAGGTTGACCTGACCTAATCAGATAAATTCTTAAAAGATGTCCAACACTCAAACAGCAGATTTTCTCCTGTTCCCTTGGCCTTGAAAAAGAAAACTGCCATATTGTGGAGAGGGCCACATGGCAGGGATTGGCGGGCACCTCTAGGAGCTAGACCCTCAGTCCTATAAGCACAAGGAACTAAATTCTGCCAACAACTCGAATATCTTAGATGAGGAATCTGAGCTCAAAATGAGAATGCAGCCTGGCAGACAGTTTGATTTCAGCCCTGTGAGACTCTGAGTAGACAGCCCAGCTACATTCTGCCTGGACTTCTGACCTACAGAAACTGTGAGATAATAAATGAGTAAGTGTTTTAAGCAGCTAAGTTTGTGATTATTTGTTAAGCAGCAATAGAAAAACAAATACACCTTGCAAAGGGGAAAGAAAATCACTTAAAATGGATTCACCAATACTTTACTTTAAGATAATTTTCTAAACTGTTCAGAAGCCTTTTCTATGTGCCATCTCTTTTGATTTTAGCTGCAGTTTTATTCTGTTCTATAGGGTCACTATGAGTAGGAACTGACTCGGTGGAAATCAGTTTGATTTTCTGGTTTTTTAGTGCCGATTTAAGGCACTTTCTGTCTTCCCATAAAGGATGCACTGATGGGCATAGCTGCCAATGGAACAGGCTGGTAGCCAACTCACAGAAAAGAAAGAAATCTCAACTCCAGTGAAATCCACTGAGGCAAGGGGAGAGAAAGTCAGCCTTGCACGTTGCCACAGGTTTACTTCTCTGACATTTCATGGTCTACATTCTAATTAGGCTTTGTCTCATTCATCACCCAGACACAAATCCAATGTGTTCCATAAGCCAATGGCCCCAAAATGATTTGGACAGTTTTGTCTACCTGTTGGTAAAGTTCTATTTTACAGAAGTTCCTTAACTTGCTGGGAATCATTTCTCTTCAAAAATAATTTCAAAATAATTATTTTTACTTCAAATAAGAGTGCCTAACTTCCTTATTCCTCCTGAGAGTGTTCACTTATTCATGCCAAGAAATCTGAAAGACAGCTACCAGGCCAATAAGCTGAAAGAGATCCATATTTCTGCCCATTCCAAAGAAAGGTGATACAACAGAGTGTAGAAATTATCAAACAATATCATTAATATCACAAGCAAGCAAAATTTTACTGAAGATAATTAAAAAAGATTGCAGCAGTACATCGACAGAGAACTTCCAGAAATTCAAGCCAGATTCAGAGGAGGACATGGAAGGAGGGATATCATGGCTGATGTCAGATGGATCTTGGCAGAAAGCAGAGAATACCAGTAAGATGTTTACCTGTGTTTTATTAGCTATGCCAAGGCATTCAACTGTGTGAATCATAACAGATTATGGATACAATTGTGAAGAATGGGAATTCCAAAACACTTAATTGTGCTCATGAGGAACCTGTATGTAAACCAAGAGGCAGTCGTTAGGACAGAACAAGGGGATATTGCATGGTTTAAAATCAAGAAAGGCATGTGTCAGGATTGTATCATTTCACCATACTTATACAACCTATATACTGAGCAAATAATTGGAAAACCTGGACTATATGAAGAACAAGGCATCAGGATTGGAGAAAGACCAATCATAACAACTTGCAATATGCAGATGATACACCCTTGCTTGCTGAAAGTGAAGAGGACTTGAAGAAGCACTTACTGATGAAGATCAAAGACTACAGCCTTCAGTATGGATTTTACAACTCAATATAAAGAAAACAATAATCCTCACAATAGGATCAATAAGCAACGTGGTGATAAATGGAGAAAAGATTGAAGTTGTCAAGGATTTAATTTTACTTGGATCCACAATCAACATTCACAGAAGCAGCAGTCAAAAAATCAAATGACGTATTGCATTGGGCAAATCTGCTGCAAAGGACCTCTTTAAAGTGTTAAAAAAACAAAGATGTCACTTTGAGGACTAAGGAGTGTCTGACTAAAGCCATGGTATTTTCAATCACCTTATATGCATGTGAAAGTCAGATAATGAATAAAGAAGAACTAAGAAGAATTGATGCCTTTGAATTATGGTGTTGGCAAAGAATACTGAATATACCATGGACTGCCAGAAGAATGAAAAAATCTGCCTTGGAAGAAGTACAGTCAAAATTCTCCTTAGAAGGGAGGATGACGAGATTTTGTCTTAAGTATTTTGGACATTATCAGGAGAGACCAGTCACTGGAAAAGGACATCATGCTTGGTAAAGTGGAGGGTCAGCAAAAAACAGGAAGACCCTCAGCAAGATGGATTGACACAGTGGCTGCAACAATAGGCTCAAATAGCAATGATTGTGAGGATGGCGCAGGACCAGGCAGTGTTTCCATCTGTTGTACATGGGATCTGTATGAGTCAGAACCTACTGGATGGCACCTAACAACAACAATTTCCTTATGTATGGACTGAAGACTTAAGCTAAACTAAAAAGTAAAAATAAAAAACATCATTGCCATTGAATTGCAATCCCATGTATGTCAGAGTACAGTTGTGCTCCACAGGGATTTCAACAGCAGATTTTTTCAAAAGTAGATCACCAGGCTTTTTTCCCAAGGGACCTCTGAGTGGACTCAAAGCTCCAACCTTTGGGTTAACAGTCTAGAGCGTTAACCATTTGCACCACTCAGGGACTCTAAGCTAAATATACTTAATTATTTATTCTATACCTTCTCATGGAGCCCTGGTAGCACAGTGATTAAGAGCTTGGCTGCTAACCAAAAGGTCAGCAGTTCGAATCCACCAGCTGCTCCTTGGAAATCCTACGGAGCAGTTCTACTCTGTGCGATAGGGTCACTATGAGTCAGAATCAACACAACAATAGATTTCTTAGTGTGTGTGTGTGTGTTGTTTTCTACCTTCTCATGAGGTTGTTGTTTTTAGGTGCCATCGAGTTGGTTCCGACCCATAGTGACCCTAGGTACAACAGAAGGAAACACTGCCTGGTCCTATGCCTCCCCCATGATCATTGTTAGGCTTGAGCCCATTGTTGCAGACACTGTGTCAATTCATCTCATTGAGGGTCTTCCCCTTTTTTGCTGACCCTCCACTTTACCAAGCTTGATGTCCTTCTCCAGGGACTGATCGCTCCTGATAATATGTCCAAATTATGTGAAACGAAGTCTCATCATTCTCGCTTCTAAGGAGCATTCTGGCTCTATTTCTGCCAAGACCGATTTGTTCGTTCTTTTGGCAGTCCATAGCATATTCAATATTCTTTGCCAACACTACAACTCAAAGCCATCAACTCTTCTTCGGTCTTCCTTAGTCATTGTCCAACTTTCACATGCATATAAGGTGATTGAAAACACGATGGCTTGGATCAGGTGCACCTTAGTCCTCAAAATGACATCTTTGCATTTTAACACTTGAAAGAGGTCATTTGCAGCAGATTTGCCCAATGCAAAGTGTCATTTGATTTCTTGACTCCTGCTCCCATGGGTGTTCATTGTGGATCCAAGTAAAACGAAATAAATCCTTTACAACTTCAGTCTTTTCTCCTTTTATCATGTGGTAGCTTATTGTTCCAGTTGTGAGGATTTTTGTTTTCTTCATGTTAAATTGTAATCCATACCGAAGGCTTTGGTCTTTGATCTTCGTCAGTTAGTACTTCAAGTCCTCTTCACTTTCAGCAAGCAAGGTTGTGTCATCTGCATAACACAGGTTATTAATGAGCCTTTTTCCAATCTTGATGCCCCGTTCTTCATATAGTCCAGCTTCTCGAATTATTTGCTCAGCATACAGATTGAATAAATACGGTGAAAGGATACAACCCTGATGCACACCTTTCCTGACTTTAAACCAAGCGATATCCCCTTGTTGTATTTGAACAACTGCCTCTTGTTCTATGTACAGGTTCCTCAAGAGCACCATTAAGTGTTCTGGAATTCTCATTCTTCACAATGTTATCATAACTTGTTATGATCCACACAGTGGAATGCCTTTGCAGAGTCAGTAAAATACAAATAAACATCTTTTTGGTATTCTTTGCTTTCAGCCAGGATCCATCTGACATCAGCAATAATATCCCTAGTTCCACATCCTCTTCTGAATCTGGCTTGAATTTCTGGCAGTTCCCCATCAATGTACTGACTGTAGATCCAAGTAACATGAAATGTTTGACAACTTCAATCTTTTCCCCATTTATCATGATGTGGCTAGTGGCTACCATATTAGACAGCACAGATTATGGAACATTTACAACAATGTAGAAAGTTCTGTTGACAATGCTGAATTAAGTCCA
Source organism: Trichechus manatus latirostris (assembly GCF_000243295.1). Classification (NCBI taxonomy): domain Eukaryota; kingdom Metazoa; phylum Chordata; class Mammalia; order Sirenia; family Trichechidae; genus Trichechus; species Trichechus manatus. Next base: position 3,238,948 of record NW_004443958.1, read on the forward strand.
GATTCCCAAGCATTATGCTCAGGACTTTCATAATTTTACCTCTTCCACATTTTCATCTAACTTCCTCTTTCTACCACATTTAGTCAGTGTCCCCATTGACCATTCTAAATCACTTGCCGTTCACAAATCCAAATAACATGTTATTAATGTCATTCATTCCTTTATCTACCTGATGAATTCCTGATAATCCTTTAAAATTCAGCTCACATATCACCTCCTATGAAATATTTTTACTGATATACTCAAATACAGTTAAGTATTTCTTTCTCTGTGCTCCCATGATGCCTTTTTCACACCTTGATCATAGTACTATTTATAGCCTATAATTCATTTACATGGATTTATCCTATTATAAATCATTAGCCTCTATAGGGAAGGGACCTTGTCCTTTTCATCTTTGTATTCCTCAATGCCAGGCATGTAATAGGAACTAAATACTTAAAATTTATCCATTAACATGCTTGTTTTCCTCATACTATTGTTGACTGAGTGACCTTGGGGTGATAACTTTATTCATTGGGTATGGACAGAAACCAAAAATCCATACGTTACTAATCAAAAGTTGACTTTATAAGAAGGGAGCTTATAGTAAGAGGAGGGGCAGAGCAAGAAGCTGCCTTAAGTTAGAAATATACCTTGGCAGATAGTGAAACATGGGAGTCACTTACTCATTGAGAAGGTAGAGCTATCGTTCCGGAGACTCCATAAAAATCAGATAAAATTCCCCTTTATCTGTCATGAAGGGAGTAACACCAGAGGTAGAAAATTGAATCTTTTACAGTTCTGTGGTCCTTGTCTCCCAGAGAAAGTGGTAGCTGAGTATTCCTCAATAATTTGCTGGGGTAAGGGGAGACAACAACTTCCCTGTGCATTGTAATTCCATCACTGTATAGGCTGAATTTAAAATATTTTCATTTGAATATTTTTCTGGATTCTAATTGTACACAATTCTCTATTATTCTGCCTCATTTCAAAAAGTGGTCACTTGAAAAAAGAGGAATAAACTCTGATGTGCTCTTTATAAATGCTACATTTACAGTTCTGAATAGAAACAAAATGTTTCTCTGTGTAGATATGAGTCATATTTTTAGTTTGTTTGTTTTAGTAGCCTTTAAAAAATCAAAATCCTCTAGTAGCTTCCTCTGGCGAAAACAGAAGAGCTCCACAGATTTCGGTCTAGCTCCCTGCCATCAGTCACATAGCTGGAAAGGCCCTCTAGGGTACAAGACCAACTGAGTGACGCAGAAGAGTCCTTTTCAAGGGTCTTGGAACGTGCAATCACTTGGCTGCCATCAAATATTTCTAGAGGAAAGGAATCCTCAAGTCCAATAGACCAGAGGGTCTTCTGCCTCTGCCAAGAAGAGTGACAGAGGCTATAAAACTGTCTGCTGGGCTCCTCTGCTAAATGTCTTGCCAGAAATCACACAGACTCCGAGCTGTTGAAAATACGGCTGCTTTATTTCAAAATGTACCAAGGAAGGGATGCTGCTTCCTACTCTCTTGCTCCATCTACTGGAGCTTATTCAAAATGCTGATCTAGTTGGCCCACAGCTAAGAAAATTATATTCCAGACTACTTTCCCATCCTCTGTTATTTCCGCTCATTGAGGATAATAGTCCTCAATGAGCAAAGAGAATGATCACTGAGCCACTTAAGTTTGCAGAATATTTTTTATTAAAAAAAAAAAGAAGAAGGAGCAATGGACGGGCTGAATAAAGCAAAGCTCATTTTTAAGATCATATCTACTTTTTGAACTCCTCCCCCAGAAGTGTTTTTTATATTTTACTGTCTCTTCAGAACATTCTTCCCTTTCTGTATTTGTTATCGATAGTTGCTGTGGAGTCGATTCTGATTCATAGTAACTCCACGTATGCAGAGTAGAGCTGCTCCATAGGGTTTTCAAGGTTGTGACCTTTCAGAAGCAGATCGCCAGACCTATATTCTGAGGCACCTCTGGGTGGATTTGAACTGCCAACATTATGACTAGTAGTCAAGTGTTTGCACCACACAGCGATTCCCTTTATATTTACCTTGTAATTATTTGTAACTATATCTGTTAACTTGGAGTAGAGGAATTGGTCCTGGATTTGAAGTCAGACAATAAATATTCAGTTCTGGCCTGTATGCCTTAATATCAGACATTCACCAGTATTTTTCAAATATCTAGGGAAGATGTTCTTACTTTTGGCATTTTTATTAAAAACTCTGGTGTGACAAAAGAGGCAGGGGAACCCTCATCCTCAATTCTGACCCCTACTGCTCTCTCCTATTTACCTCTTGAACTTGCCTATGTCCTTTTTCATCTTCACCCTCTTAATGGCTCTCAGAGTTTTGCTGTGATCTCTCCACAGTTGGCTGGCCTTGGGGTCCATATAAGACTAATAGTATCTTGATGAAATGATATCTCTAGTGACTACACAAGGCTTGGCATGTAGCAGGTAGCACTTACTGAATGTGATCTCCTGTCCTGAATCCTTAATTATGCTTTCCTCAATGTCCTTGGAATCATTCTCTCCCCAAGTACATCATTCTGAACACTTCATTTTATGGTAGCGTGACCTTAGGAAATTCACGTAATCTCTCTAAATATCTATTTACTTATCTAAAAACAGAACTTTTAATAATCTCCTTGACAATCTTAATTATTTTGGTCAATTTGAAGTGACAATAAATATGAAACTATTTTGTATGGTGTAAAGCGCTATGTAAATGTCAGTTCTTTTTATCATTATGCGCACATATTGGGAAGTCATGTACTTTAAGAAGCCCAAAAAACACCTGTCTGCCCCAATATGTCTTCCTTGCCTCTCTCCTGAAATACATTATAGAACACTAAACACACACACACACACACACACACACACACACACACACACACTCGTGCCTTAATTAAGAGTATAAGAATATATAGGCCAAATCATGGTAATATTAAGGAATGCTTTCTACTAAATGATGGTTCATGTCAAACTTACTTTTGAATATAATATTTAGTCAAAAACATTTATTCCGTATTCAACAAAGTCAAGTGTATTATTTATTCTTTTGGTTATTTTGTGGGAACTATTTTCCAAATATTTGATTATAATTGAAGGAGTTGCTGTTGATGATGTTGAGATTGGAGATGCTATAATGATAGCAAGTGGTGATCAGTAAGGCTAAATATGGCTCATTCGACAAAGGAAGGTAATGAAACTATGTTTCCTGCATTCCAGAGGCTAATATTGTCCAAAATCTTTGGGATCTGGGGCAAGGTTAACCATATGATTGTTTTCTGGATGACAGTCACTCCTAATATGGGATAAGTATATAGATTTGGCAGTCTTCAAAACCACAGGTATTTGGGCCATGATATGGTTGAAATCAAGGATTTCATTTTACTTGGATCCACAATCAATGCCCATGGAAGCACCAGTCAAGAAATCAAAGGACATATAGCATCGGGCAAATCTGCTGCAAAAGACCTCTTTAAAGTGTTAAAAAGCAAAGATGTTAATTTGAGAACTAAGGTGCACCTGATCCAAGCCATGGTCTTTTTCAATCACCTTATACACATATGAAAGCTGGACAATGAATCAGGAAGACTGAAGAATTGATGCCTTTGAATTATGCTGTTGGAGAAGAATATTGAATATGTTATGGACTGCCAGAAGAACAAACAAAAGTGTCTTCAAGAAGTACAGCCAGAACACTCCTTAGAAGCAAGGGTGGCGAGACTTTGCGTCACACACTTTAGACATGTTATTAGAAGGGACCAGTCCCTGGAGAAGGACATCATGCTTGGTAGAGGGTCAGAGAAAAAGAAGACGACACTCAACACAATGGACTGACACAGTAGCTGCAACAATGGGCTCAAACATAACAATGACTGTGAGGATGGCGCAGGACTGGGCAGCATTTTCTTCTGTTGTACATGGGGTCATTCTGAGTCAGAAACCAGGGCTTCAAACTGGTGCATTTCCACCCCATATGTACAGAATCAGAACTGACATTTTAACAAGATCCCCAAGTGATTCTTATGTGTAATAAATTTTGAGAACAACTGCTCTACTAGTGGTTCTCAGAATTTGTCCCTAACCTGCAGCATTAGCATCACCTGGCAACTTGTTAGAAATGCAAATTCTCAGTAGGGGTTAATATCAGAAGGCATTTATTCAAAACCCTGGTTGGAACTCACTCCAAAGTACTTAACAAAAGTAGTTGGTTTGGGTTTAGTCTTAGTAAGATCCAAATCAAACTATATTTGCAACAGACTTTGCCTCCAAGAATTATTAGGAAAAGAGGAGCTCCTGAACTGAATCTTTAAAGAAGCTTATTTAATCACTAACAACTATTCACTAAGCAATTACAATGTGCCATGCGTTGTTCTTTCACATTTTTTGTTTGTCTAAAAAATATATCCTCACTTTCACCACATTATTGAAAACTATCTTCACTGGTTTGGCAATTATTTCATTTCTTTTATCAAATTAACTATATCCTTCTACTGTCTTCTGACTTCAAAATATTCTGTTAAGAAGTTAGATATTAATCCACTCACCATTCTTTGAAGATAAACTCTCTTTTTTCCTCTGGTTGATTTTTAAGATTTTTCACTTTGTTTGGTATTCTGAAATTTCGTTTTAACATGTGTTGGGTGGAATTCACTATTGTTTCTAAACCTCTTTGAGATTCATTAGGAATCTTAAAACTCTTTGCATTGTTGGTTCAGGCAATTAGATACACATTTTATTCATTATCTTTATTATCTTTTCATGCACTGCTTCTTCCCTATTCTCTCCATCTTCTCCTTCTGGAACACTAATTAAACATATTTTAGAACTTACCACTTAATCTTCTTTTCCTCAATATATATTACCTATTTTCCATCTTTGAATTTTTCTGTGATAAATTCCAGATAATTTCTTCTAATATTCCAGTTCCTCTTCTGTTTAATCTTCTATAAAAATTATACATTGAGAAATAATTTTAGTTCTTGCATTTCTTTATTTCTAGAAGGGTTTTTTTTTTTTTTTTGTCATTTTTTACACTTGTTTGCACTTGCAGATATTTTCAAAATTATCTTCTTATTTCTTTAAGCACCATAAATGTATTTGATAATCTGTGTTTGAAAAATCCAATATTTATAATCTTTATGGGTATGTTTCTTTCATCTGTTATTTCTGCTGATTCTGGCTTATAGTGCCTTGAATCCTCATATGCTTAGTTATTTTAACTTTGTGCTAGTCACTGTCTTGAAAAATTATCTGTGTAGATACTTTGAAGATTAAAATAAAGATTCTTCCTCTAGAGGTGTACATTGGCTTCTTGTAGACTCCTGGAGATTATTTCAGGATAACTTTCACATGTATTCACAACGTGGATTTTTTTTTTTTTTTTAACAAGCATTAGGTGATATTAATGTGGGAAACGAATCTGTTATACAAAGCTGGTTGTATTTACAATTTCTTAAGGCTTTTTCCCTCTCTGTTTTACACAGTGAGAGTATATCCCACCTGAATTTTGAGACCATCTCAAGAATAGATTTGATGCATTGAACACTAATGACAGAAGACCAGATGAGTTGTGGAATGACATCAAGGACATCATACATAAAGAAACCAAAGGGTCATTAAAAAGACAGGAAAGAAAGAAAAGACCAAAGTGGATGTCAGAAGAGGTTCTGAAACTTGCTCTAGTTACTAAAGTGAATGGAAGAAATGATGAAGTAAAAGAGCTGAACAGAAGATTTCAAAGGACGGCTTGAGAAGACAAAGTGTTATAATGAAATGTACGAAGACCTGGAGTTAGAAAATCAAAAGGGAAGAACACGCTCGGCATTTTTCAAGCTGAAAGAACTGACAAAAAAATTTAAGCCTCGAGTTGCAATAACTATTAAAGGATCCTATGGGCAAAATGTCGATGGACACAGAAACATCAAAAGAAGATGGAAGGAATACACAGACTCACTGTATGAAAAAGAATTTGTCAACATTCAATCATTTCAGGAAGTAGCATATGATCAAGAACCAATGACACTGAAGGAAGAAGTCCAAGCTGCACTGAAGTCATTGGTGAAAAACAAGGCTCCAGGAATTGACAGAATACCAATTGAGATGTTTCAACAAAGGGATGCAGAGCTAGAGGTGCTCACTTGTCTATGCCAAGAAATTTGGAAGACAACTACCTGGACAACCAGCTGGAAGAGATGCATATTTGTGCCCATTCCAAAGACAGGTGATTCAACAGAATGCAGAAATTATCAAATAATATTATTAATGTAACACACAAGAAATATTTCGCTGAACATCATTCAAAAGCAGTTGCGGCAGTACATCAACAGGGAACTACCACGGAACTGACTTGATGGCACCTAACACACACCACAAGGCAACATTTCCTGATATCTAGAGGATATGAGGGAAGGAAGGGGCTTAATTTCTGATTCACCATTACTCTGATGGTATAACACTCTGCAGTCCTAACTTTGTGTAGGAAATCTCTTAAGAGATTCCTTGCCTTGGGTAGGCAGCATGCCCTGGGCTTAATTTCTATTTTCCTCATGTTCAAATCATCAAAACTGAAGTGCAAGTTCTCCTTGATAAACAAATTCTTTTAGTGCAAAAACAGCTCCAGTATTCCCTGGTTTCCCTTAGATTCTGGCATGGTAATACCTTACCACCTTGTCAGCTCTTTGATGCTTTTTCAAAGATACTTATAAAATATTTTCTCTAGCATCTCCTGTTGATTTCCACGGGAGGATTGATCTAAATAATCCCACCAGCCATATTCCGGGAAACAGAACAAACATGCAACATTTTCTAAACAAATTGCTTAAATTGAATTTGAATCTAAGTCTGATTCAAAGTGGAATCAGAGTTTGTGAAAATAAACCTGGCCAGAAATTAAATTCATGAACCCAACCCAGAGTCTCAGAAATAGTGATACCATTATTCAGTACTAAGTATGTATTGGCATGGACTTTGTGGTATGCTTTTTAGGGAAACAAAGTACAAATAATTTTTTTAAAACTCAACACTGTACTTGAAGAGAAATTTTAGCTATTGTAGATAAAGAACCAAGAGTGCTTCTCAAACAATAATAATAAGGGGTCTTAGTCAAAGAATCAGCAACTGAACCTAAACTGTAATGTTACAGGAGTATTATGGAGCAAACAGAGGACTATCAAAACTCTGCCACAGTCAAAGAGAAATTGGAGAAATTGAAACCAGTCCTAATTATAAATTATTTAAGTCTCATAACCCTACAGGTTTCCCAATTTCTTAATGATTGTAAACTTGGCATTCAATATTACAACTTCACTCTGTACAATTCACAGGTTTAATTCTGTCGTATGATTCTACTTCCGATAATTTTAAATTATGTATGTGGCGCAGTGGTTAAGAGCCATGGCTTCTAACCAAAAGACCAGCAGTTTGAATCCATCAGCCACTCCTTGGAAACCCTATGGGGCAGTTCTACTCTGTCTTACAGGGTTACTATAAGTTGGAATTGACTCTACAGCAACGGGTTTTTTTGTGTGTGTTTTTGTACCTCACCATAGCTAAGATACAGATATATAAAGAAAAGGAAATATACAGTTATTTGTTTATTTGTTTGCTCTGTGTTCTGGGCATAGGAAATTGATTCTCTAGCAAAAATATCAATACTTTGGAAGCACTGTCATTACTTAATATATACATTTCTTTCAGTCTACTCCTCTAATTTTATTTTAAAGTCTGATATCTAAGTGTTTGGCCTCGAAAAGACTGAATATTAAGAAACTTAATCATAACATTTCAGGTTAAAATGGCTTTTTATGGAAACCTTCATTACTTGAAAGACTTTGTCATCCACCTTCTTGATCAAAATAGGTAGTGACCTGTAAAGCAGCCAAAAAGTTTATACTTGGAGCAGCTTTCTCCTGATAGATGAAGGAGCAGGCAAAAGTCTCCCTGGTGAAGTGTGGGTGGATAATTTTACGTGACAGCCACATTATGAATGAGGTAATATGAGCATGAAGTAGTTCATAGCACTCACTTCTATCAAGTTCTGATGATTAAGAAAGCAAGGTGTGGTTCAAAAATTATCTGAGCGTCCCATAATTTTTGGCTTCTCCTATAAGTCAAACTATATGAGAATACACTGGGGGTTCTGGAAAGGAAGCCATGTCATCACAGGCAAGAGGACTTCCAGAATTGGCCCCAGTTGGTTTAACTGAGCCTTCCAATGCAGCATGAAGGACGGAATTGGTGCATGTAACGGCATGAAGCCTCATATATTACAATCTTGTGTATAGCTTTTAAATGTAGCTATCCAAATGTCACTCATAGCAGTCGTAAGCTTTATCAGAAGTCCTAGATACAGGCATCTTTTCAAGATCTCAAGCATTGAAAGGATCTTTTGTAATATTGCATACTGTGTAACAAACACTGTTGTCATCAGCAGGTTTGAATCTTCTGGGAGTCTGCACTCTGTCAAGGCTCTTGGCAGAGATTCAGGTAGAGAAACATTTACTTTAAAATGATTAATTATTCCCAATTCTACTTTGCCAAGGACCACGCTTTTTGTCCTGTCTTTTTAGTCATTGATCCTGAAACACTTCTGCAACTTGCTCAGCTTTCAAATTAACAAGGATACTTTGAAAAATATACATACTTGATTAGATTTTTCTTTTCCTTGGAAACTGACCGCTGCAGGTCTCTGTTGGGCAAGTACTGTGTAAATACCGATTTCATTAGTATTATTATTGAATGGTGGAATTTAATTAGTCTATTTCTAAACCACATTTATGGGCCAGCTGGTAAAGCCAGCATTCCGAGATATGACCTTGATTTGATAGGGTTTTAATAATACAGTTACTTTAAGAGTGAGTAGCACTACATAATAATAAAACATAATAATGCAATAATAATACATAATAATGCAATAAAACCATTAAACTATTTCACAACAAACAATAGAATAATTTAAGACACCATTTTTTTCCAGTACATCCGACCTGGTGCTAAGAAGGCAAAATCTCAAACTGCTAAAGATATAAATTATATTATAATTAATTTATACTCGTAATGAAATACACTTAAAAAACATTCAGGAAAGTGAAAATGTATGTTTCATGTCTCTCTTTATTAAATATGTTTTGCTGCCAGTGGAGGCTTTTTCTCCACTGTAGAAAGGGGAAGGTATGGGATAGAACTACTGTGTTTGTGTGTGCGTTTTCTAAAATGAAAAATTCGTAAAATAATGTTATTCAGTAACATAACTTGCTATGCTTTAATTTAAACATATATTTAGTTCTCCTGTTTTAAAATGGTTTAATTTTTGTTGAGGGTGAACAAAAAAACAAAATTAAACAATAGGAAAGTATTATTTGGGCCAAATTTTCTCATCATTGTTCATTTGCAAGAAAAAAGCTGGCCAAGAGGGATTATTTACAGGAGATCCACAAACTGGCAGAACTTGATAGGAAATCTTACATAACACCAAGAGGTAGTCAAATCCACTCTTGGCTCACATGTGATGCCATGTGCACCTCGCTGGTAGGGCCAGGCAATTTATCCAAATTTTTAAAGCACCTATCAAGTTACAAACTTATCCGCAATGATGGTCACATTCTACAATGAAAAATTATAAAGATTCTCAATGTTTATTGTCTTTTGAATCACGCTGGTGTTACACAAACTTATTGCAAATAAGAGCTATTGCAAATAAGGAGATCTACTGCAAATAAAGAGCCCTGGAGGTGCAGTGGTGAGGAGCTCGGCTGCTAACCAAAAGGTCTGCAGTTCAAATCTACCAGCCACTCCTTGGAAATCCTATGGAGCAATTCTGCTCTGTCCTATAGGGTCGCTATGAGTCGGAATCCACTCGATGGAAGTGGGTTATGGCAAATAAAATTTTCTTGAAAGCTCTATCTTGAAGAAAAAGTCTGACTTCCATTCTTGGATGAATGCAGGTATTCTTATAAATTAATCATTACTGGTTTTCCCTTTTAGGCTTTAGTGTGCTTTCATTTGTTACTTCATTCAACAAATGCTTCATTCAATTATTAAGCACCTAGTATGTACCAAACCCTGTTCTAGGTGTGGGGATTTAACAGTGAATAAACATACAAAATCTCTTATGTCATAAAACTTGTGGGAGTATCTGACGATTTATAACAGAAGTTCATAAACTATGCCCCCAACTCAAATCCAAGCCATGACTTGTTTTTGTAAATAAAGTTCTACTGGTACATAGCCACAGCCCATTTGTATATATATTGTCTCTGGTTGCTTTTGCACTACCAAGTCAGAGTTAAATAGTTGTGGCTGAGACCTCATGGCCCACAAGGGTGGAAATATTTGCCATCTGGCCATTTACAAAAAATGTTTGCTGACAAAACAAGGCCATGGGCATCGTAGTAGAGGTAGCAAATCAATGCAAAAAGTATATAGGACAAGAAGTAAAATAGGAATTCAGAATTAGGTGCTAGGAAATTCACATCATCTGATAGGGTGGTTATGGTAGACCAAATAATACTTCCGCTCAAAGATGTTTATATCCTAATCTCCCAAACCTATGGATATGTTACCTTACATACCAAAAAGGACTTTGTATATGTAATTAAGTTAAGGATTTTGAGATTGGGAGATTAATTTGGATTATCTAGGTGAACCCAGTGTAATATCAACGATTCTTATAAGCGGGAGGCAAGATGATCAGAGTTAGAGTCAGGGAAGGAGATATGACAACAGAAATAGAGGGAAGAGGGACAAGGGAGACAGGTGGAGATGGAAAGAGGTGGGGAGAAAGAGAAAGAGAGGAAGATGTTGCACTGTGCATTTTGAAGAAGGAGCAAGGGGCCATGCACCAAGGAATACAGGTAGCATCTAGAAGCTGAACAAGGCAAGGACATGGATTCTTTCCTAAGATCTTCCAGAATGAACCAGCTTTAAAGACACTTTAATTTTAGCCTTTAAGGTTTATTTTGCACATCTAGAACTGTAAAATAACTAATTTGAGTTGCTTTGTGCCACTAAGTTTGAGATAATTTGTTATGACAGCAAAAGGAACTAATACAGTGGTGAAGACTATGACTCTGGAGTCAGAGAGCCTGAATATATATTTTTATTCTGCCACTTACTTGGAATCTTGGACAGATTATGTAATTTTCCTAAGCCAATTTCTTTATATTATAAATTGAATAAAATTATAATACTTAATTCATTAAGGTTTTTGTTTTTTGTTGTTGTTTGTATTCAAGTAGATACAATGCCTGTAAAGGATTCAGAATAGTTTCTAGAATGCAATATTTGCTCTGTATGTGATAGATATTTTATGATTATGATTATTATGAGCCTCAAGTTTCTTCATCTAAAATCAGAGCGGGGCTAAGTTCATTTATCCAATTCTACATGTTTCTAATGTTATAATCATGAGGTAGTGGTTACTCAAACTTTTTCAGGTGGTAGAACATCTGGTAAGCATGATTCGCTTTTCATGGTATATTCACATATTTAATCCAGGTATAGTTTCTGCAACTTCCTTACTTCTCACCTTCAACATTTAGTACCTGGATTACAAACAACCTCTAAACTCATCTCCCTGGCTGTCTCCAATATCCACAGTATCAACAAACAGATTCTTATGAACTGCAAAGTTGATTTCATCATTCCTCTAAAAATTCCAACCTCCTTAGAAGAGTCTACAGCTCTTCAAAATCTGGGTCTGGCTTACCTATAAAACCTCATCTCTTCCCAACACCTCTTTCTCCCTCCTTTGAAATGTAAACACCAGTCATCTCATAAAATTTTCATCCCAGAGCTGCAAGTACTCTTGTGTTCCTCAACAAATGCCTACAGTAGCTTTGCTTGGCTAACTAACTGTGACAAATCAACAGATGCCCTATTCCTGAGAAACCACATATGTGCTTCCATGGCATCCTGCATTTCCTTCTATCAATTATTGCAATGTGTTCATTCGTTCATTTACCTGGCAACGTTGGACGTGTAGTGTAAGAAAGTATTATTATTGTGTCTGCACAGATATTAGATCTTCAGAGTAATAGAACTTCACTAGCCAGTAGAATATCAGAAATGTCGACTTACTTGCCTCTTTCTCATGTCTTAGTCTTCTCTGTGATTGTGGTTCAAAAGAGCTTTCTATAATACAAACACAATAAAGATTGGAAGTCTTTATGATTCTTAATTGTAGAAGGTGACCGTCATTGTCTTAGTTTGGTACATGCTTTAAAAACTGCTCAACCCAGCTCTAAGCACAAAGTAGATAGTTAATAGATATATGTCATAAGAAAAATTAAACGGTTGGATACCATACACTCCCTTAGATCTGAGATGTTCATTTTTTTTTTTTCATTTTTCTCTTCTTTTGTAGCCTACACTTTTGATAAAGAGACGCACCCAAGAAGTCATTACTCTCCAAAATTTTAAGCCAGAAGATGCAATCGGTATAGTACAATCAGGACCACCTTATATTAAGGAGGCAATTGACATACCTGAGGTCCTCCAGACTGAGAGATATACATTCCCCAGAGCTCTGCTCCTACAGGAAATAATGTCCAATGGGCATTCCCCAAAGGCTGTCTGCTTGCCAGTAATCTTCTATCTCCTGTTATCTTGTTATTTTTTTAGGCAAAACTCTATTGCTTTTTGACAAGGTGAAGATTTGAAAGGTAATGACAATATAAACTCTTTAAAGAGACATCCTAATGACCAACATCAAAGTCAGTATTTGTATTCAAGTGCTCATATCACATAATAGATACCTAGAAAACATGATATTTTGGCCATGTAAAAAACTAAAACTGAAATAAGAAAAGAATACATAGAAAATATATTGTCTTTTTCTTATTAAACAAGCCTTTGAATGCACTGATTTGTAACATACTGATTTAACATTAGCCTTCTACTAGCCTCTTTATGAAGGCAGAATACAGAACCAAAATGTAATTCTGTGATCTCACACGTGGCGTGCTTTTAAAATCATGGAGCAATGGACGAGGCCTCAGAGAAGCAGCCAGAAAAATGAAACCATATGCAAGCTGCATCACCTCCATGTATGTCATTCATCTTCCGGTGTTTTTGTTTGTCTTGTTACCAGTTTAATTTAGACTGCAGAACCAATGAACAGAGGCCACATCTGTCTCTGTGTTCAGGTCGTTCTTCACGCATTATAAGTAACTAGGAAACATTTTCTAATAGTAATGACCTGAGAAAATAAATTACAAGTAATACAATCTGTTGCATTGCACATTCACAGAGTAGTTACCCCAAATATAGATTATTATTTTGTAATTTCTGCAAGTTTACTTATTTAATGCATATTCCTGGACAAGAAGGAATTTCTTACCCTTCTGAAACACACCCTGTGCCAGCTACTTTGATGCAAACAAAGGCCATGTGAGTTTGTACCCTACTTCTTCTTGATACTTTCCCAGAATTTAATGTATGTCTCCTCCAAGTATGGTTTTACTTCTTCAGAGAGGCTTTTTATTTTCTGCTTGGATTTTGCATTTTGCATCAAAAATCATTTCTATTAAACATACACTATATTCCCAAATTTATGGATAATACAATTTTATAGACTTCTCTAAAGAAGTTCACAGTTCATTACCTAACTGACAAAGCTTTTTGGGAATTGTGGCTTAGAAGTCTGTAAGCACTTTTACCAGAAGCTTGACACTGGTGTCTTGGCTTGGCCTATTCATACAGTTTAATAAAACTTTAGTTCTTACAAAATATCCTGATATTTCTGAGTCAGTTTGGACCCCATATATATATTTTTTTATTAATTAAATAGAAATTTTGAACAAAGACATTATTGCACTACTTAGTTTTGATGAAAAGAATTTAAATGCACAGGACCTTAAAAATTACTTTAAAATAATACTTGTTCCCCTTTATCTTTTTAAATATTTCACTTTGAATTGATAGAAAGGCATTTGGATGCATAATTTTGAGACTAGTCACTGACATTAAAAATATATTACTCTCAGAGTAGATTCAAGGACTATGAAGAGGTGACATGTATTTTGTGCTAGCCAAATTCAGGTTTAAATTCTTTGGAACTTGAACTTATGTCCATGAATAAAGAAATATATGGTTACTCTTTTTTAAAAACATTTATTGGAGTTTACCTCTGTCTTAGTTATCTAGTGCTGCTATAACAGAAATATCACAAGTGGAGGGCTTTAACAAAGACAAATTTATTCTCTCACAGTCTAGGAGGCTAGAAGTCTGAATTCAGAGCACCAGCTACAGGGGAAGGCTTTCTCTCTCTGTCGGCTCTGGAAGAAGGTTTTTGTCATCAATCTTCCCTTTGACTAAGAGCTAATCAGCACAAGAACCTCGGGTCCAAAGGACCACTCTGCTCCCAGCACTGCTTTCTTGGCAGCATGAGGTCCCCATATCTCTCTGCTTGCTTCTCTCTTTTATATCTCAGAAGAGATTGATTTAAGATGCAACCTACTCTTGTAGTCCAGGTTTGTCTCATTAACATAACTGCCTCTAATCCTGCCTCATTAACATCATAGAGGTAGAATTTACAACATACAGGAAAATCACATCAGATGACAAAATGGTGGACAATCACACAACACTGGGAATCATGGCCTAGCCAAGTTGATGTATATTTTGGGGGGACACAACTCAATCCATAACAATCTCTTTAAAAGATATAATACATGAGTAGCAGAACAATTTATAGAAACTTTGATTTGTAATTTGTACTAAGCCTACTTTCTAGCCAGTTAATTAACTCATCATTCAATCAGATAATATTTATTGAACAAGTACCAGGGATCAGGGTTTAATTACTAAAGCCACAATGGTGAGCAAATAGACAAAAGTTCATGCCCCTTTGGAACTGTCTGAAAATCCCTAATCCCAAGAAATTAAAAGGAAGCCTTTGTTTTTTCTTGCTTTGGATTTTAATGTGATAGAGGGTTAAACACAAAGTTTGTCAAGCTCCCTACCTTTTTCTAGTTGTGTCCTTGATCATGAGCAGCAAATCAGTGGTGACCAAAGTGGACAAAAAACCAGTGCACTCATTTCTAACTCTAATAGACTGGAGAAGAAGAAAACATTGGGGAGAAACTGTTTGAGAGAGCATCATTGGAAATGAATTTCCTGCCAAATAGCATCTGGGCATACTTTAATTTTTTTTTTTTTTTTTTTGTAAGTACAGAGGTCATATTATTTCTTATATCTGGACTTGCAGAGTAAAGTACGCATCTACTAACCATGCTTAATTGTAGAAGTTTTTAGAAAGTACAGAAAAACCATGTACAGAGACATCATGATAAATGGAGAAAAGATTGAAGTTGTCAAGGATTTCATTTTACTAGGATCCACAATCAACACTCATGACAGCAGCAGTCAAGAAATCAAAAGATGGAGGTGGGGCCAAGATGGCATAGTATTCAGATGCTTCCTATGGTCCCTCTTACAACAAAGACCTGAAAAAACAAGTGAATCGATTATATATGACAATCTAGGAACCCTGAACATCAAAGGCAAAATTGAGGAATCAGACTGAGTGGCAGGGGGAGGGAGAGACAGTCCGGAAGCAGTGAGGAGTTGCCAGACCTCACCTGGTGGGAAATGGCACCCTGCAGGCTGGATCGGCTGGCATTCGAGGTAAGGCAAGTAGTGGCGCTCAGAAAGCGTTTTCCACATCGGGAGAGACCAAGCAGCAGAGAGTCTACTCAAGACTCCAGAACCAGTGAAAAGCAGCGCTCAATTGGCAAAAGATAAGTACATGCATCTAACCCACTGCACAGATCAAAAAACACCTCATCTGAGAAGAAACTCTTTCCCATTTACCTGCCTCCTCCCCACTCTGCACTGTGTCCCAGGCTGGCTTCAGTGATTGCCACATACCCTGGGCCAGAAGTAGGACCCGTCACTCACCCTGAGCCATTCTTCCAGCCTTGGAGGGGGAACAAATTAACAAACAGGGGAAAAAATAATCTACCAACTCCCCGAAGCTAAGAACTCAGGGCAGGCAGAGCTCTGTTGTCTAGGCACAGGCATAAGGTGTCCACGGACTTTGAATGCCTTTTGCCCCTGCATAGACCTGTGTGGGCCCATTTCAACAGCATATGCATTCATTAGCACAGTACAGCAGCGTATGTACCTGAAGCCTAACTTCAACTGTATCAGCTATAGGGTGGAGTGGCAGGTTCATGACATTTGACACCACTCTGCCCATTAAGCAGAGTCCTCACCTACCCACATCAGGGACCTGAGGACTGGTGGCTCCACCCACGCCACCTAGCCACCAGCAACAGGGGTCCAAGAATAAGTGGTACCTCCCAGTCCTTACAGCCAACAGCATTGGGTGCCCATAGTCTGGCTGCAAAACCCACCACCTACATACTCTAGGGAACAGGGACACGCTTTCCACACAGACACTCAGGGACAGCTGTCAGTCCCCTGCATTTCTCAGTGCATGACTCCTTACTGCAGCCAGATACCTGTGCCTACTCCAATCACGACTGTCCATCCAAGACTGTAGGTGAAAGCCTGGACCACACACTTGGTGACCAACCATCTGGACACCTGAGCTGAATCCACACAAGAAAAGTAAATGAACTCCTGGGCTCACATACCTAGTAACAGATCTAACCATCTGAAGACAGGACGTTAGAGCTTCAAAGACACCAATAATCAAACTAGCAAACATGAGCAGCCTATCTGGGCATATCAAAACAAAACAAGAAGCTAGGATACAGTAAGCAAACATAAAACAAATAAATATAATAACTTATTGATGGTTCAGAGACAACAGTCAATATCAAATCACATAAAGAAGCAGACCATGATGGCTTCAGTAAGCTCCCAAAACAAAGAATCAAGAAATTTTCTGCAGAAAGAGAACTTGGAATTACTGGAGGTAGACTACAAAAGATTAATATACAGAACTCTTCAAGAGATGGAAGGAAATCAGGCAAAACGAAGACCAAGCGAAGGAACAGAACAGACAAAACTATAGAGGAACTTAAAAAGATTATAAAAGGGCACACTGACAATTTTAACAGGTACAAGAATCCATAGAGAGACAGCAAACAGAAATCCAGAAGATTAACAATAAAATTTCAGAATTAGACAACTCAATAGAAAGTCATAGGAGAAGAACTGAGGCATTGGAAGTTGGAATTAGTGAGACTGAAGATAAAGCACTTGATACCAACTTATTTCAGGAAAAATAAGATAAAAGAATTTTAAAAAATAAAGAAACTCTAAGAATTATGTGGGACCTCTATCTAGAGGAATAACTTATGAGTGACTGGAATACCAGAACAGGGAGGGAAAATACAGAGAGAATTGTTGAAAACTTGTTAGCAGAAAACTTCCTTGATATCATGAAAGATGAGAAGATATCTATCCAAGATGCTCACCGAACCCCACACAAGGTAGATACCAAAAGAAAGTCACCAAGACATATTGTAATCAAACTTGCCAAAATCAAACATAAAGAGAGAATTTTAAGAGTGGCTAGGGATAAACAAAAAGTCATCTACAAAGGAGAGTCAATAAGACTAAGCTTGGACTACTCAGCAGTGGGATGACATATATAAAGCCTTGAAGGAAAAAAATTGCCAGCCAAGAATTATACATCCAGCAAAACTGTCTCTCAAATATGATGGTGAAATTAGGGCATTTCCAGATAAACAGAAGTTTAGGGAACTTGTAAAAACCAAACCAAAATTACAAGAAATGCTAAAAGGACTCCTCCAGTCAGAAAATCAATAACCTCAGATAACAACCCAAGACTAGAACACAAGACAGAGCAACCACATATCAACCCAGATAGGGAAGTCACAAAAATAAACCAAAGCAAAAACGCTGACACTAGAGAAACAGAGACGTCAGTATGTAAAAGATGACAACATTAAAACAAAAAAGAGGGACTACAAAAATGTAGTCATAGATCTTTCATATGACAGGGAGTCAAGGAGACATAAAGAAATAAAACATTGGTTTAAACTTAGAAAAATAGGGGTAAATATTAAGGTAACCACAAAGGAAACTAACAATCCTACACATCAAAAAAAAAAAGAAAAGGAAAATATAAAGACTCAGCAAATATAAAATCAACAACAATGAAAAAGATGCAAAGAAAATACATAAAGAAAAATGACTCAGCACAGAAATTTAAGTGGAACAAAGAAACTGTCAAAAACACAAAAAAAGTAAATAAATCAAAATGACAGCACTAAACTCATTCCTATCAACAATTATGCTTAATATAAATGGAATTAATGCATCAATAAAGAGACAGAGAGTGGCAGAATGGATAAAAAATCATGATTGGTCTATATGTTGCCTATAAAAGACATACCTTAGACTTAAAGACACAATCAAACTAAAACTCAAAGGGTGGAAAAAAATGTATCAAGCAAACAACAGTCAAAAAAGAACAGGCGTGGCAATATTAATCTCTGACAAAATAGATTTTAAAATAAAATCCACCACAAGGGATAAGGAAGGACACTATATAACGCTTAAATAGTCAATATGCCAGGAGGACATAACCATAATAAATATTTACGCCCCCAATGACAGGGCTCCAAAATACATAAAACAAACTCTAACAGCATTGAAAAGAGAGATACACAGCTCCACAATAATAGTAGAAGACTCCAACACACTACTTTCAGTGAAGGATAGAACATCCAGAAAGAAGCTCAATAAAGACACGGAAGATGTAAATGCAACAATCAACCAACTTGATCTCATAGACATATACAGAACACTCCACCCAACAGCAGCCAACTATACTTTCTTTTCCAATGCGCATGGAACATTCTTCAGAATAGACCATATATTAGGCCATAAAGCAAGCCTTAACAGAATCCAAAACATCGACATATTACAAAGTATCTTTTCTGACCATAAAGCCATAAAAGTAGGAATCAATAAAAGAAAAAGCAAGAGAAAAAAATCAAACACATGGAAACTGAACAACACCTTGCTCAAAAACTACTAGGTTATGGAAGAAATTAAGGATGGAATAAAGAAATCCATAGATTCAAATCAGAATGAAGACACATCCTACCAGAACCTCTGGGACACAGCAAAAGCATGCTCTGAGGTCAATTTGTAGCAATAAATGCACATATCCAAAAAGAAGAAAAGGCCAAAATCAAAACATTAACCCTACAACTCAAACAAATAGAAAGAGAGCAGCAAAAGAAACAATCAGGCAACAGAAGAAAGCACATAATAAAAATTAGAGCAGAATTAAATGAAATAGAGAATAGAAAAACAATTGAAAGAGTTAACAAGATCAAAAGCTGGTTCTTTGAAAAGATCAACAAAATCAATAAACCGTTGACCAAACTGACAAAAGAAAAACAGGAAAGGAAGCAAATAACCTGAATAAGAAATGAGATAAGCAATAACACAACAGACCCAACTGAGATTAAAGGAATCATAACCAAATACTACGAAAAATTGTACTTCAACAAATTTAAAACCGAGAGGAAATGGACAAATGTCTAGAAACACACTACGTACCGAAACTAACACAAAGAGAGGTAGAACAACTAAATAAACCTATAACAAAAGAAAAAATTGAAAAAGTAATTTAAAAACTCCCAACAAAAAAAAAGCCCTGGCCCTGATGGTTTCACTGGAGAATTCTACCATACATTCAGAGAAGAATTAACACTGCTACTGCTAAAGGTATTTCAGAGCATAGAAAAGGATGGAATACTCCCAAACTCATTCTTTGAAGCCAGCAGAACCGTGATATCAAAACCAGGTAAAGACACCACAAAAAAAGAAAATTACAGACCAATATCCCTCATGAACATAGACGCAAAAAATCCTCAACAAAATTCTAGCCAATAGAATTCAACAATATACTAAAAAAAAGAAAAAATTCACCATGACCAAGTGGGATTCATACTAGGTATTGAGGGATGGTTCAACATTAGAAAAACAGTCAATGTAATCCATTACTTAAATAAAACAAAAGACAGGAATCACATGATCTTATGAATTGATGCATAAAAGGCATTTGACAAAGTCCAACACTCAATCATGATAAAAACTCCCAGCAAAATAAGAGTAGAAGGGAAATTCCTCGACATAAAAAAGGGCATTTATACAAAGCCAACAGCCAATATCATCCTAAATGGAGAGTCTGAAAGCATTCCCCTTGAAAGTGGGAACCAGACAAGGATGCCCTTCATCACCACTCTTATTCAACAATGTGCTGGAGATCCTAACCAGAGCAATTAGGCTAGAAAAAGAAATAAAGGGCGTCCAAATTGGTAAGGGAGAATTAAAAGTATCTCTATTTGCAGATGATATGATCTTATACACAGAAAACCCCAAAGAATCCACAAGAAAACTACTGGAACTAATAGAAGATTTCAGCAAAGTAT
>NW_004443958.1:3260609-3310567 GCF_000243295.1 Trichechus manatus latirostris
CCAGCAATCCCACTCCTTGGAATATATCCTAGAGAAATAAGAGCCGTCACATGAATAGATATATGCACACCCATGTTTACTGCAGCACTGTTTACAACAGCAAAATGATGGAAACAAACTAGGTGCCCGTCGATGGATGAATGGATAAACAAATTATGGTATCTTCACTCAATGGAATAGTACACAACGATAAAGAACAATGATGAATCCAAGAAACATCTCATAACATGGATGAATCTGGATGAATCTGCTGAGTGAAATTAGTCAGTCACAAAAGGACAAATGTTGTATAAGACCACTGTTATAAGAACTCAAGCAAAGGTTTAAACACAGAAGAAAACATTCTTTGATGGTTACAAGGGTGGGGAGGGAGAGGGGTATTCATTAACTAGATAGTAGATAAGAATTATCTTAGGTGAAGGGAAAGACAACACACACTACAGGAGAAGTCAGCACAACTGGACTAAACCAAAAGCTAAGAAGTTTTCTGAATACATCCAAATACTTCGAGGGACAGAGTAGCAGGGTCAGGGTTCTGAGGACGATGGTTTCAGGGAACATTAGGTCAACTGGCATAACAAAGTTTGTTAAGAAAATGTTCTGCATCCCATCTTGGTGAGTGATGTCTAGGGTCTTAAAAGCTAGCGAGAGGCCATCTATGACGCACCTATTTGTCCCAGCCCACCTGGGACAAAGGAGAAAGAAGAACACCAAAGACACAAGGAAAACATTAGCCCAAGAGACAGAAAGAGCCACATAAACCAGAGATTCCATCAACTTGAGACCAAAAGAACTAGATAGTGCCTGGCTATCACCAATGACCAGCCTGACAGGGAATACAACAGAGAGTCCCTGACAGAGCAGGAGAAAAGAAGGGTGCAGAACTCAAATTCTAGTAAAAAGACCAGACTTAATGGTCTGACTTAGACTGGAGGGACCCCAGAAGACATGGCCCCTGGACTCTCTGTTAGCCCAGAACTGAAACCATTCCTGAAGCCAACTCTTCAGACATAGGTTAGACTGGACTATGAGACATAAAATGATGCTGGTGAAGAGAGTGCTTCTTAGCTCAAGTAGATACATGAGAATAAATGGGCAGCTCCTGTCCAGAGGCAAGATGAGAAGGCAAAAAGGGACAGGAGCTGGTTGAATGGACACGGGAAATCCAGGGTGGAAAGGAGGAGTGTGCTGTCACATTATAGGGAGAGCAACTAGGGTTACATAACAATGTGTGTATAAATTTTTGTATGGAAAACTAACTGGAACTGTAAACTTTCACTTAAAGCACAATTTTTAAAAAAGAAAAACCAAAAGGCACATTGCATTAGGCAAATCTGCTATAAAACACAACAGAAAAATATAAAATAATAAAAAAAAATTATCATTGTAATCCCATCATCCAAGGACAACATTCGGATAATACGGTAAATACTTTTCGATAGATCTTTCTGTTAGCAACACTTAATCTAAATATTCTGTATTAACACAAATTCCAAATGCTGCCTAATAGTGCATTGAATAAGTATACAAGTCCCTATTGTTAAATCTTTGAAATTTTTTTGGAAATGTAGATAAGCAAACTGATAAACCTTTTCAAAAGCATAAACATTTTTTCAGTTATAATTATTGCTGACTGATTGGCTTTCTAAAAATCTCTCTGCCAACCTTTTGGTCAGCAGCTATAGCTCTTAACCACTGCACCACCAGGGCTCCAAAATTCTCTAGTGACTATTCAACTGGTTAATGTAAAGGCACAAGCTCCAAAATGAACCGCTCAACATGCAACCTCCAAAGAGGGGTTATTTGCTTATTTGGCATTTTGGTTCTAAAATCAGAGTATTATGCAAAAATCATGTGTAATCAAAACCCTTAAGATTTCTTTAAAAAACACCATTAGGAGAATTGGCTCTCAGTAAGTCCCACTCAGCAAGTTTTCTACCAGCCTTAGTACAAATTGTTGTTTCTTTGGGACAGCACAGTTGAAGTAGATTTAGGTGCCACATGGCAAGAGAATTATGCGTCCTGGGTTAGCAGAACCACACACTCATTCCATGAGAAGCACATGGGAGCTAAGGCTTATGGAAGAAGCAGCATACTTAGGTCGCCCTCGCAATTGCTTAGGACATACAGGACATGGAAGAAAGGAAGACCACATGAAAGAGGCAGCTTTTAATCTAGTTTCTGAAAGCTTTGTAGGATGTTTGAGAAGATGATATAGCATACAAGCAGAAATGTGGGGGTGGAGGGCCGGCATAAGGGAGGTGAAAGGACACACTCCAGGATACTGTGGGGTAACCCATCCATGGTTTGACACTAGTGTCCTCTAGATGGCAGGTAATAGGAATATTACATCTGGCAGTGGCAGTGAGCATGGATGAAGGAGAGAACTGAGTTTAGAAGAGAACTGATAGGAAAAGGAGAAGGGTAAGGGAGATAATTAAGCATGACCCTCTGGTTTTGACGTGGGTGACTGGTTGACAATATGAGTCAAACTTCCAAAGAAAGACATCACAGGAAATACTCAAAAAATTAAAAAATAAATAAATAAATTAAGAAGCATAGGACACATGAATGGGATTTACAGGAGATAAGGCACAAAAGCATAGGTTTAAGTCAAACCTGGGAAGTACTTAGGATGTTGTCTAGAGAGACAAGCGGGACTGTCCATTGTCTAAATCTTGAGGCTCAGATTGCCTTGCAAAGGGCTGGCTGCAACCAAGGCCTCTTCCTGACCCAATGGGAAGGACTACACCTGAACTTAGCTTCCTATGGGCCTGAACACACCTCCTTCCTCAAGCAGCTGGCATTTTCAGACAATCCTCTAAAGAGCTGGCATATAGACTCATACTGATCTTTGACTCTTACGTCTCCCAAAGGCATCCTCCCACATCCCACATAGCATAGTAGAGGGGCAGACACAAACCCGTGATGTATCCAGAAGCACTCTGTCCTCAAAGAGTCTCTCTGTGGTATAGGGAGAGAATAGAGAGCAATATGGCTTCTCTTGCTAGATGTTATCCTAAGAAAGCCTATTCTCTCTACCCGTTCCTCACAACATTGTGAAATTCTCCCTAACCCACCTCTCCATGGTTGCTAGCTGTTTTTAATCACTATAAATTTTCACTGAAGATGATGAGCAGTGAAATTCCATAACTGAGGCATTTGTTAACCTGAAAGCAGTGTTAATGAGAAAGAAGCAGTAAAGTCAAGAAAATATGTCAGGAGGTGGGTCAGTTTAAAAACTCTTAGAAGCCCTAAACTTAAAAAAGATTATAGTATTACCACCTCTAACTGTGGATCAAAATAAAATCAATACTTAACTATTAAGAATGAAGGACGTGTAGTGAAATTTCAATATATTTTTCTAGGTTTTCTGATAGAAAAAATCCTGGAGAGATTCATCAAAGTTGATCTATTTTCATCTTTATGATATCCTTGCTTTGCTGTGCCCTAAGGATATGCCTGACTGCCTATTGGGTAATCCAGCCTAGATCTGGAGCTAGTGCTTTATAGATGAAAGGTAATAGGGATATTAAATACGGCAGTGACTGTGGGCCTGGAAAGGGGTGAGAAATTGACCTTAAAAGGAAATTGATTGGAAAAAGAGAAGGACGAATAACACAGAACTAATTAAGACTCTCCAGTAGTGAAAGTGAATGACTGAGAGTCAGTAATGGCATTATCAGAGAATCTATAAATAGGAGGAGGAAGAGAGGGCAGAGGAGGAGAAAAGGAGGAGAAACAGAATTGAAAGAATAACAATAATATTACAGTTAACATTTATTGTACACTTACAAGGTGCCAAGAACTCTTCTAAACACTTTATTTGCATTCCCTTAAATGTCTTGGCATGTGATTATCCACAGGAGGACTAGTCTGCTTTACATGAATATATTTATGGCTGAACATATGTTCTTTGCATTCCACTTCGACATATACGGAAAACTTTCACAGAAATGTATGGATATATTTCTCTGCCATGTATAGTGGCATTTAAACTCTTAAGAAGCCTGATTTGATTTCTCTGGTCGCATGAAATATAACTCTTACCCCTGAGCAGTTAATATTATATGAGCTAAAACTGAAGAATCTGTAAATCACTGCTATGTCCAGCAATAATCTGTTCTCAATTTCTGTCTTCAAAGGAGTGAATATTAGCTAGTGTCTGTGTAAAAGAAATGTGTCCATCTGCCTGTTTGGATAGACTTCCTAGGCGACTTAATACACATGGAGTTTTCTCTCCTGATTTTATCTGTTAACACAGATAAAAATGACTCACTGTAAAGGACTTCCAATGGTTTCTCATATAATTTTTCGTGTTGTTGTTTCTTACTAAGTGGTTGTCTACTTGGCTTCTTTACCTAGGTGTCAAGAGCACCAGACGATTAACACATCCAAATGAAATTTTCCTTCCACTGGCAGATGTTTTTCTATGGGTAATCCAACAGAGTAACCCTTTGTCTTTTGATACCTTCACTACAGAAGTTGGAAAATCTAAATATAGTCATTCCCCAGTTAACATTGGAAATTCAGTCCTAAAAATCTGATATTCTGGTCAAAAAATGCTAATTAGGAGCTTATTTCCCATTATTTTAAATGCCAAAATTATAATATATTACTTATCGGTTTCATAAAACATACATACACCAAACACCCACCTACATACAAGTAAAAATTTAACACATTAGGACATAAAATAGTAAAACATCACTTCCTGACTGCCAAACAAAGAACATCATTATTAGGAAGCATATACTAAAACATGACAAATATGATTGTTGTTGTTAGGTGCAGTCAAGTTGGTTCCAACTCATAGAGACCCTATATACAACAGAACGAAGCACTGCCCGGTCCTGTGCCATCCTCACAATAGTTGCTATGTTTGAACCCGTTGTTGTAGCCACAACCAATATGATACAGTATGGCAAATACACATCAATAAATGAATTGGTTGAAAATGCACAGGTAAATTTTTCAGTAAAAAGCAAAGCAATTTTTTATAATGATATATTACTCAACAAGTGGGCTGGAGACTTAAAGCTTGAAGAAAGTTGAGAAGGGAAGAGGGTAGCAGAGTTGAGAAAGTTACTATTTGTCATTAGTTGTGGAAGATGATGGTGCTAACAAGTGGGTAGGAAAAAGGAAGTTTCAGATGATCTGGTCATTTATCATTATGTAGGTCAAACTTAGTGGACTAAAGCCTAATAATTCATAATTATTTCTCATGATTCTGTAGGTTGACTAGACTCATCTAGGGGGTTACCAATCAGGGTATCCCATGTGATTCCAGTGAAACGGTACCTAGAGCTGGAAATTTCTGAAGGTTTCTTCTCTGACATGTCTAACACATGTACATGTTGTTGGGTGCTGTCAAGTGGATTCTGACTCATAGACATCCCATGTGACAGAGTAGAACTTACCCATAGGGTTTTTAGGCTCTAATCTTTACAGGCAAGCTGGAAAGAACTGAAGAAAAAATTAAAGCCTTCAGTTACAATAATGAAGGATTCTATGTGGAAAATATTAAACGATGCAGGAAGTATCAAAAGAAGATGGAAGGAATACACAGAGTCATTATACCAAAAAGAATTGGTCAATGTTCGACCATTTCAAGAGGTAGCATATGATCAGGAACACATGGTACTGAAGGAAGAAGTCCAAGCTGCACTGAAGGCATTGGCAAAAACAAGGCTCCAGGAATTGACCGAATATCAATAGAGATGTTTCAACAAACAGATGCAGCATTGGAAGTGCTCACTTATCTATGCCAAGAAATTTGGAAGACAGCTACCTGGCCAACAAACTGGAAGAGATCCATATTTATGCCTGTTGCCAAGAAAGGTGATCCAACCGAATGTGGAAATTATCGAACAATATCATTAATATCACATGCAAGTAAAATTTTGCTGAAGATCATTCAAAAGCGGCTGCAGCAGTATGTCGACAGGGAACTGCCAGAAATTCAGGCCGGATTCAGAAAAGGACGTGGAACCGGGGATATCATTGATAATGTCAGATGGATCCCATGGATCCTGGCTGAAAGCAGAGAATACCAGGAAGATGTTTACTTGTGTTTTATTGACTATGCAAAGGCGTTCGATTGTGTGGATCATAACAAATTATGGATAACATTGCGAAGAATGGGAATTCCAGAACACTTAATTGTGCTCATGAGGAACCTGTATGCAGATCAAGAGGCAGTTTTTCAGACAGAACAAGGGGATGTTGCATGGTTTAAAGCAAGAAAGGTGTGCGTCAGGGTTGCATCCTTTCACCATACCTATTCAATCTGTATGTTGAGCAAATAATCTGAGAAGCTGGACTATATGAAGGAGAAAGGGGCATCAGGATTGGAGAAAGACCCATTAACAACCTGTATATGCAGATGACACAACCTCGCTTGCTGAAAGTGAAGAGGACTTGAAGAACTTACTGGTGAAGATCAAAGACCACAGTCTTCAGCGTAAAGAAAACAAAAATCCTCACAAGTGGACCAATAAACAACATCATGATAAATGGAGAAAAGATTGAAGTTGTCAAGGATTTCATTTTACTTGGATCCACAATCAACATCCATGGAAGCAGCAGTCAGGAAATCAAAAGACGCATTGCATTGGGCAAATCTGCTGCAAAAAACCTCTTTAAAGTATTGAAAAGCGAAGATGTCACCTTGAAAACTAAGGTGCACCTGACCCATGCCATGGTATTTTCAATCGCATTATATGTTATGCGAAAGCTGGACAATGAATAAGGAAGACCAAAGAAGAACTGACACCTTTGAATTGTGGTGTTGGTAAAGAATATTGAATATACCATGGACTGCCAAAAGAACGAACAAATTTGTCTTGGAAGAAGTACAACCAGAATGCTCCTTAGAAGGAAGGATGAAGAGACTAGGTCTTACATATTTTGGACATGTTGTCAGAAGGGATCAGTACCTGGAGAAGAACATCACGCTTGGCAGAGGGTCAGCGAAAAAGAGGAAGACCCTCAACAAGATGGACTGACACAGTGGCTGCAACAATGGGCTCAAGCATAACAATAATTGTGAGCACCGCGCAGGACCAGGAAGTGTTTCGTTCTGTGGTGCATAGGGTCGCTATGAGTTGGAACCAAGTTGACGGCACCTAACAATAACAACAACAATCTTTACAGGAGCAGAGCATGCGGTCTTTCTCTGGTAGAGCAGCTGGGTAGGTTTAAACACTTAACCACTGCACCACCAGGGCTCCTTAGCACATATCCTAGGATGGCTAGAACAGATGGGGACTGTCAAGAATCTCTCTTTCCAAGCAGCCTCCCCAAGTGGCTAACTCTGGACTCCACAGAGCATGATAGTCTCTGGGTGATCCGATCCCTTACATGCTGCTTGCTTCCATCAGAGCAATCGTCCAAGAGGACCTGCTTAAAATTATAGGGAATGTTATAACCGAGCCTCGTATGTTCCAGAACATCACTTCTGCCACATTTTATTGGCTAAAGCAGTCACAGAGCTCATCCAAATTCATGGCGAGAGGAACAAGACTCCTCTCAAAGAGAGAAGTAGAAACAAATTTGCAGCCATCTTTAATCCACTACACAGGCAAACCATCAGACTCAGAGGAACTGATAAAGATTCTCTAAGATTTTGAAGCTGCTGTAGTGACATCTGAAAAAGAAGACTTCGAGACATTTTCAGGAGTGGTGATTGATGCTTTAGTGTTGGAAAAAAAACAAAAATGAAGCTTTGTTTATAGTCCCATACCAAAACGAAACCAAACCCACTGCCACTGAGTGGATTCCAACTTATAGCGACCCTACAACACAGAGTAGAAGTGCCCCATAGGGTTTCCAAGGCTGTAAATCTTTACAGAAGCAGACTGCCACATCTTTCTCTTGTGGAGTGGCTGGCTGGTGGGTCTGAATCACCAACCTTTCAGTTAATAGCTGAGAGCTTAACCACTGCACCATCAGGGATCCTTTATAATCCCATGGTTCCTAAAATTTTTTGTCTGGTGTTATAAGGCATCAGGCTGCTTCCCAAAGAAAGTCTTCAAAATATTTTGTCATTATACTCAAGGATAAATTTATCTTTGCAACCACATGGCCCATCTCACTGTAATGCCCTTCTTAGCACCAGAATATTTCCTTTGGTAACTCTATTCTTTTTTCAGAATATATCTATATATATGTGAATCTAACATATTACCAAATACACTTTGTACATAACTATAGATTTTGCTGCATGTTTTGTTTAAAATATCTATTAAATTTAGGGGACATAAAGATACATATTTCTTATACAAACCTCAGCTGAAAAATGTTACTTTGAGATATGCTCCAAGAAGAATCCTAATTGGAAAATGTTAACTGGAAAAATGCTGTCTGTGGTATGCCTATACTTGGTTTTCAAGCCTCCCTGGTGGCCAGGAGTAGCCACTTGTTACAGCTCTGACCAGTAAACCATAGTAGAGGTGTTCTGGGAGCTTCTGGGAAGACTTCTGAAAGATGTGGCTGGCACTACTCTTTTTGTTCTTCTAATCTTGAAGGCAGTTGCGATACTTGGAACTGGAGCAAGTATCTTTTGAATATGAGGTGAATATGAATAAAAAGCCCAGGTCTTTGAAGACACACTTATGTAGCTACAGCAGCCCTGGACTGTACACCTCCAGTACTTTATCACGTAAAATAATTTAATGTATTGATTGCTGAGGCTGTTAAACCATTATTATTTAGAAGCAAAAGCACTGCTAACAAAAACATAATCCAAAACTCATTCTCTTCTAATGTTTATAATAATAATATCATCTAATATTTATTGAGCATTTATTACATTATAGACAATATTCCAAATGCTTTACATGTAATCACTTGTGTCTTTCCCCCAGATACCTTATGAGATTGATATATTATCATTATTCTCCTCATTTTATTGATGAGAAAACTGAAGACAGAAATTAAGTACCTTACCTAACATCACAGAGGTAGTAAGTGACAATAAAATCCAGGATTTTCCCAGTTCCAGGGCCTTACTTGAATGGCACCAGCATCCACCCAGTTGAATCAGTTGAGATCTAGGAGTCAGCTTGATAGCATACTCTTCCTCATCCTTATAGTCACTCATTTGCTAAGTTATTCTAATTTTGACTTATTAACTCATCTACTTCTTTCCATCTTTACCACCGTGATTTAAGCTATCATCTCTCACCCAGACTATTGCTATTGTCTCCTATTTGATGTAGTGAAGATGAATTTTATTTTATTGTACTGGGTGTAAGAAATGTAATGTCTACTTATGTATCTAAATCAGATAACCCTGCTCCAACATCTACCTAACTAGTACAAATTCAGTCTGCAAGTTTGAAGATCCATCCCTCCATTTTGTGTTGTACATGATTGGGGAAGGTCTCTCCTCTGCACTATCTACAATGGTCCACTGATATCCTCCTTGCCTAGTGATTACCAGTTCTCATCAAGTCAGCTCCAACTCATGGTTAACCTACGTGCATCAGAGTAGAACCATGCTCCATAGGGTTTTCCATGGCTAATTTTTCTGAAGTAAATTGCCACAAATTTCTTCTAAGTCACCTCTGAATGGACTCAAAGCTCCAAACTTTCAGTTAGCAGATGAACACATTAACCTTTTGCATGACCCAGGGACTCCGTAGAGTCCTTTAAGAAAGGTGGTGTTACTACTTCATTGCCATAATAACCTGGTGTTCCCAATGCTAGAACCTCAGTGATCAGTCATGACTAACACAGACTTGCACTCATGAATTCTTGAAGCAGAGATCCAGTCATCTCTCAGGAGGCTCTTTGCCAGGACCCACGCCAAACTCAGTACTGACAACACTCATCCTCTCCCTACAATGAGGGAAAACTCTTCAGACCATCATTGGTATTTCTCTCTACCACTAAATTCATAAATTTTCTCATCTTACCTGAGAGAATATCACATAATCTCACCAACATGTGTCTTGAAAAGCACAATGCTGGTTTCTCCTTCTTGTTGGTGAGAGTGGAGTCAGGAAGAATTCTTTTTTTGTATGGTTCCTAACTCATCCCATTAAACTGGTTTACTGATTAATCTACTGTTTACATTATGGCCAGACTGATGTTTTTCAACATCTAATATTTTTAACACATAACGTCACCATGAGTCAGAACTGGCTCGACGGCAACTAACAATAAAAAAATTTTCCAAGTGTAAATAATATCATCCCCTTACTTAAAACCTTCCATTACTTTCCTTTATAATAAAGATTTAAAAAAATAAACAGGACCCATAAGGTCCTGGAGGGTCTGGCCCCAAGTTTCCCCTTATACTACTCTCCCCCTCTCTCTCTTAGTTCCAGCCATACTGGCTAGATTCCTGATTCATACAACATGGAGGTTTGGAGCATGATGTTATCTCTTCCTCTCTACACCATCACTGACTTCCCACTGGCCCTGTTAATGCCTACTCATCCTTCAGATCTCAGCTTAAAAGACACTTTCTTAGTAAAACTTCCTACTCTTCCATCTTCCAGGCTTTATTACATCACTTTGTTAAACACTCATATCATTCCCCTCCCTGTACTTTTCTTCTCACTACTTAAAATATTTTGTAATTATATTGTTGTTTGGATGATTTTATTTTAATCTGCCTCTCCTATTAATCCATAAACTCCATGGGAGTGGGGATCATGCCTGTTTACTTTCCCTTGACCTTTCATCATCTATCATATGTCTGGAACATAACTTTTTAGCTAATTAATAATAATCAGCTAGTGATGTGAGCCAGTGTGGCTCACAAAACAGTTCCTGTAATGGTCAAGTGTGACCTTGTTCTTGTGTTTCACATATTTCTCCTGTGATCCGAAACCTTCACTTCTTCCATCAGGTTCCCTGTTACCAAGGCTTAGTCTTTGCTTACATAAATGCTCAATGTAAGGTTTTTGAAAACCAAACCACTATTTGTCAACCCCTCAAATAGTAATGTCACACGTTGTATTGCTCTAAATTGAATTTTTTGTGTCTATCATCTCTCTCCTCATATGTCTGCAGGGAAAAATAGTATTTGCTCCAATGATGTGCTCTCTTGACCTAGGTATGGAAGGAAATGGTTTTAAAGGCCCTCTGGTGGGAAGAGTCTGTTCTTGCTTGGAGACGGAACCAGGCACACATACTGCATTTGGGCAATGATCATGACACTTACTGTGCAGCATCATTAAAACCCCCCAAGGCAACAGTAGCTGGGGGCATTGCTGTTTAATCACTTTATGCCCAATCAAGTGTGGATTACACAATATTTTTACAATGCTATGGTAACCTAATGAGTCATCCTGCATTCTAGGCCAGTATATTTGTGTCCATGGTCAGGGCATATTATTATCAGGGCCAGGATGGTGGCAGTTTGACAGATGCTTACAAACTTTCTTTTTCTAGAATTCATGATAACCACACTCAACATTTATCCTAGTCATTGAATCGACAAATTTAATCCTTGCATCATACTTTTATAATGTGTTGTGATTTTCACATTTTAAAATTATTTTGAATTGATTGCCATTAAGGAGACGAGAAATTTTATGACATCTGTGGAAGATCTTAATCTTGTCAATAAAGTATTTCCAATTTATGCTTTAGAATGGGTGAGTTCTGAAATATTTTCTCTCATTCGATTGGTTGTGAACAGAGACACTCTTCCTTTTTACATGGATATCCTATCGACTTCCTGATGTTTTGTCAGTCACTTCTTATTCTGAAACTTGGTATTTTTAATAAATATATATGTTCATTCCCTATTTCATTGATAGCAGTAGAAAGTAGCAGTTTTATCACATTATTCCCTAGAGCTGTTAAGAATAGAGTTTCTGATATACTAATGCACTCACTCTCCATTAATTTTTTCTCTACCATGCATTAGCAAACCTGATATATTGTCTATCTGTCCATCTATTTGTTTGGTAGAAACACCAAAAAAGATATAATTACTTCTTTTAAAATATTAAAGTATAGTTGAGAATATAGCAAGTAACACAAGATAACAATACATAATTTAGGGCCCAATTTGTGGAATAACAATGCGTATTAGAGAAGTTCAGAGGAGAGGATGCTCAAAGAGATTTGGAGAAGACAGAGACGATTTTGGGGTGAAATAAATGAGCCTTAAATGAATCTAAAAATGGATGGAGAGTGTAAGATTTACTTAAAGAAAATGAGAGGAAAGCTGGGAATTTCCATTGAAATGAATTGTGTGAATACAAGTACAGAGGTACAAAGAGAAAAATGTGATCATGAGGCAATGAGATGCGATAAGCAGACAAAATGGCAATCGTTATTGGACTGAATTTATAAAAACAGCATTTGGCTAAATTTTACTAAACAGCAAATATTAAATGCCAATTCCACTAATGTTTTCTGTGTGGTTGTTTAGGAAGAAAATGGGCAGTGAAGCTAAGCAGAAAGATCTGGTTTTAAATCTTAGATCCATCACTTTCTGGATTTATAACCTTAGGTGATTACTTAACTTCTCTAAGCATCAGTTTTCTTATTTGTAAATGGGGAGAAAATGGCTTATGATTTTATTGTAATTATTATACAAGATAATACACGTAAAGGACAAAAAAGTGCATTGAATATAGTTATTGTTGTTAATGTTAGGTACCATCAAGTAGGTTCCAACTCATAGTGACCTTACATATAATAGAACTAAATGTTACCTGGTCCTGCATCATCCTCACAATCATTGTTATGTTTGAGCCCATTGTTGCAGCCACCATGTCAATCCATCTCTTTGAGGGTCTTCCTCTTTTTCGCTGACCCTCTACCTTACCAAGAATTATGTCCCTCTCCAGGGAATGATCACCCCTAATACAATGTCCAAAGTAAGTGAGACAAAGTCTCTCCATACTCACTTCTAAGGAGCATTCTGGCTGTACTTCTTCCAAGACAGATTTGTTCATTCTTCTGGCAGTCAGTGGTACATTCAATATTCTTCGCGAACACCATAATTCAAATGTGTCAATTCTTCTTCAGTCTTTCTGTTTCATTGTCCAGCTTTTGCATGCATATGAGGTGACTGAAAATAACCATGGCTTGCGTCAGGCACACCTTAGTCCTCAAAGTGATATCTTCGCTTTTTAACACTTTAAAAAGGTCTTTTGCAGCAGATTTGTCCAATGCAATACGTCCTTTGATTTCCGGATTGCTGCTACCATGGGCGTTGATTGTGGATCCAAGTAAAATGAAATCCTTGGCAACGTCAATCTTTTCTCCGTTTATCATGATGTTGCTTATTGGTCCAGTTGTGAGGACTTTCAGTTTCTTTATGTTGAGCTATAATCCATACTTAAGGCTGTAGTCTTTGATCTTCATCATTAAGTGCTTCAAGTCCTCTTCACTTTCAGCAAGCAAGGTTGTGTCACCTGCATATCGTAGGTTGTTAATAAATCTTCCTCCAATCCTGATGCCACGGTCTTCTTCATATAGTCCAGATTCTCTAATTATTTGCTCAGCATACAGATTGAATAAGTATGGTGAAGGGATAGTACTCTGACGCATACCTTTCTTGATTTTAAACCATGCAGTATCCCCTTGCTTTGTTTGAACGACTGCCTCTAAGTCTATGTGCAGGCTCCCCATGAGCACAATTACGTGTTCTGATATTTCCATTCTTCATAATGTTATCTGTAATTTGTTATGATCCACACAGTCAAATGCCTTTGGGTAGTCAACAAATCACAGGTAAGGACTCTTCTTATATCTCATTGATGAATTCCCAGCACCCAGAAGAGTGTCTGGGCACATAGTAAGTTCCCAATAAGTTTTCATTAATTGAATGACTTACTACATCTAAAAATTTCCCAGCTGACCTCAGCCTTTTATTCGTTAAGATTTGCCTTTGTTTAACAGGTAAGAGTAAAGATGGCTCAAATAAAAAATCTCATCTGGTAATAAAACAAATAAAAATTGAAAGAATGTTAGCTAATAATGTCATCTCCATATGTGAGCTTCACCTGATTAATAAAGTGTTCATAAACAGGTAAAAAACAAAAGTGACTGTTAGAAGAATGTGTGATTACATACACATATACTACTGGGAGGTGATTGTAGCTCTAAAATATATCTGCTAAACTCTTGAAATTCCATAGAGATGTCTAATTACTAAGAAGGAAAAATACTGCCTCCCAGATGCCCGATAACATATACAAATAGTTTTTTAAATAAATTTATTTCAATATCAGTCATAAGCTTCCCAATTGTTCCTTGGTTCAAGAGATTAGTAAATATTTAGTAATAATTAGTAAATAAGAATGGTCAAGTTAATTCTTCCTATATAGTAAACTAAAACTCTATTTTTAGCAATATTTTATCATTTGGATTCAAAATATCCAAAGAAATATAGAATGAAATATAGAAATCATGTCACTCTGCTTTCACATATATTACCAGGGGGTGGTAAAAAGATAGCCTACAAATGTAGGATAAATTGATGAATAAATCTGGTAACTAAATCAGCTTCCTTCATTTCAAATATCATTGCAAAGAGGGCCAGATGGTGAATTGAAAATCTGCATGAGTATTGACTTTTAATGAAAACACTTACATGCTTTTCATGGCCATAATTAGTATAGCTTCTCCACTCTCCTCCCTTGATGCTAGGACCTTGTTAGACTGACCTCTTATGCCAATAAAACCAGCTTGAAGTTCACATGTAAACACATTCATAGGAAGTAACATCCCTAGTTAGTTAGGAAGGTTAATCAAGGTAAAGCCCTTGGTAGATGCAGGATATTTATTTCTAAATTGAAAAGTCTTCTTGATATTAAAGTTTGAAGGAAAAAAAATATCTGCTAACTCTATAAAATTGAATTTCCATCAAGCAAGGGGCTAGGGAAGTAGTTCTGCATATTTCTTACATGAAAAGGAAATATTTGGCATCCATTCAAATTTTTGCTCACAAGTCCTGTTTCAGACTTTGCACTTAGATGATTTAGAGAAAAAAATGTTAAATTAATGCAATACCATTTCAATAGTTTGCCTCATATTTTTCCTGGAGCCCATTTTTCACTGCTCTGAAAAAATAAAAAGAACATGCAGGACATAGGACAGCAATACTCAGATTTTATGCTTTATAAAAACCTCATCTGAACAGCTGGTGTTCAGAGCTGTTGGAGAAAGATGGACATCTGTTATACAGATATCTTGTTTTTACCAATATTATTTTTCTTAAAATTGTTAAGTGGTATGGATTGGGGTATCCATCTGTCTATGTTCTTGGTGTGCATACAAGACTGTAGCTTTCAGAGTTTTATTCCTCAATATTTACTTTAAAAAAAAAAACAAAATGAGAAGAAACTAAAAAGCTAGCAGCAGATCTAGTATGCCAGAGATAAGATCAAGAAAACCTGCATGTAGTGTGGAAGAAGATATTTCACACATAATGGCATTGAAACCACCAACTCATCATCTCATTTTTAGGATAGAAAGGATCTGATAACATTAAGCATATTTGGTATAATCTTTTATCTAACTGAATATTTTTTAATTTATTGCTCATGTCTTTTGATATATACTTTATCCAGAAATGTATTTATTGTCTTATATATCTTTTTCTTGCACGTACATCATTAGTAGTTGAAGGTATTTCGTAAAGAGAATTAAGCAGTCCCAACCAACGTCTTCTAAGAATGCCCAATATTGATTGGTTTTTTGCCGAATTTACATCAGAGAATTCTGTAACAAAACTATAATAGAAGATCAAATGAGTGTTATGACAGTAAGTGCTGTAAAATCAAAGAAGGGGGCATTGACTCTAGTGGGAAGAGTCTGCAAAGACTTCATAGAAAAAGTGAAACTTGAGCTAGACCTAGGCAACAAAATAAAGAAAGTAACACATAGCAGTGGGGGTGGAATGAGAAAAGTCATGTGAGACAGAAAAATATGTAGGTTATCTGCCTTCAGTCGCTCAAAACTGTATAGTGTGCCTACTACTGATCCCATAGCACCCTGCCAGGCAATGGGAGAATGGGAATAGAAAACATCACCTATGACTTAAAGTTGTTTGGTGACTTGGTTGAAGGAAAAGATTTTCTATTTATAGAGATACACAGACAAATGAATGGTGTAAATGCTGGGTGGTATGTTCTATCCTAGGAAACTTCAAAAGGGGAATTTCAGCTTGATCTTAAATCAATATCTTGGATTTTAATCAGCAGCAAGGAGTCCCTGGGAGAATGGTAATGTTAAATGGAGGAGATATTATATATGGAAAAAAGGAAGTAGGTGGTATGTGGCAAAAGGGCCGCGATAACATAGTTCTGCAGTCAACTAGCCTACTTCCAAACCAGTTTCTACTGTATGTGACTAGAAAAAATATTTCATAATATTTTGAAATATGGTCTATCTTGGAAAATGTTTCATGTACATTTAAGAAGAATGTGTATTTCCAAATGTTGTTATGAAAATTAAGTTACGGAAATAATTCATAACAAGTAGCACATCACGAGTATTCACTAAAAATTATTTATTAGTATTATCTTTCTTCGCATACAAGATATGTTTGTTCAATAAATAAAAGAATGAATTAAATGAATTAATGGTAGTAAAGGGATATAAGGAGACAATCTTAGACTGAGTAGAGGTAATAAGAACTATACTTGAAACAATCCCTAGCAGAGCCTAACTTGACTTATTTGGGATTATCCTTTTATTATTTAGGTTCTGTGAAAATAGAGAAGACTTAGGGTCACCTGTAGGGTGGTAAAAAGTAAGGCCTCTAGAATTAGAGAGACCTGCATTTGCATTCTAGTTCATCCTTAATACTGTCAGACTTTGTAAACTTCTTTAGGTCTTAGCTTCCTCAACACAGGGATGATAAGGGGGATATTGCACTACAGGAGGCAAACTGTGTTTAACCAGACTTGAAGTGATGAAGTTGAGGACAATAATAGCAGTTATAGAAAAGAAAAGAACAGGAGCTATAAGATACGTTAAAGGATGAATCATCTGGGGTTGTTACCTACTTAACTACAGGAATGAAAGAACAAGATGTCTGTGGATTCCAATAAGTAGCAAAACAAGGCACGACTGACTCAATTGTAGTCAATAATGACCTCAAATATTTAGAAGATTTTCATAATAATTTATAAAGGGTTTTCCTATATATTACCTCATTTTATTTTCATAGCACTTTTATAATGTGGATTTTATTTTTATTCTTAGTTTATAGGTAAGGGAACAAAGATTCCCAAAGAGGAATGTATCATAGCCAGTAAGTGGTAGAATCAAAAATCTCATCCTTGTTTCTGATTTGAAATTCCATGGTATTTCCATTATATTATTGCTTTTCTGGAAATTAGGTTGTCTCTAAAGCCTTGTCTGTGTAAATCAATTATTACGAAGCAGTTGATGGGTTTTCCAATATTGAAAATTGAATTTGACCAATTAGCTTTCTCAGTCACTCCTGACTTTGATTCAGTAAGAGTATGAATCCCGTGGGGTCAGTCTGGGTTGACTCATGGAAACAACTGAGCCCAGGGATTGTCCTCAGTTCCCAGGCATCTTTTTGGAAACAAGTTGAAGGGTTGTTTGTTTCAAACTGGCACAGTTTGCTTGACTTTCACCCAGTCATAAATCAGATGAGAACAGACTATGATGAGAATGTTGTCCAGCACGGTGGTTGTCAAAGTGTGGTCTGACCAGCAGCATCAACAACCCCTGGTATCATGTTAGCCATGCAAATCCTCAAGCTGCATCCCAGATCTACTGGATCAGACACTCTGGATTGAGACCCAGCAACCTGTGTTTTAACCAGCTTTCCAGGTTGATTCTGAAGCATTAAGTTTTAGAACCACTGGTAGAGAAGAATGCCTTACAGAAGCACTGATTTCATGGCATAATTCATGTTGTATTCAGTTTGGCATTTAAATTACTTAGAACATGATAGTTGCCTAAAATGGTTAATAAAACAATAAATGAAGGATCAGACATGATAGGCAGTGGCACTATCTGCAACTTTAAAACTCATATATAGATTTATTTTTATATTTGAAGTCTATAGAATTGACAGCGTTTTTAAAATATTTACCTTGATGATTATCAGTGTATTACTTCTAGACGTCAACAACCGATACACTTATGTACTAAGTGTGATCAAGAAGTGAAAAGATAATCTGGATATGGTACCTCAGAAAAGATAAAAATTAAAGAACTATTGAAATCAGAACTCACATGAAATATATAAAAATATTAAAATGTTAATAAGAAATTTACAATTTAATGAATTTTTCCACTTATATAGTATTAGTGATACATAGTCATCTAATACACTTTAAGGGGGACTTTGAAAGTGATTAAGACAGCTAAACCAGATCGCCTAAACTTAGTCTCCATAGGTGTTTTCCCAATGAACAATGCCTCCATGTCCATGCCCTTTTGTAGTCCCCTGCCACAGTGAATTTTATCTGACACTGTGTGAAAAATGGAAGTCAGAGAAGATGCTGTTTGGTGTCTGAGGCTAGGTCACAAGAAGTCTTACAGCATCTGCCTTGGTTTCTTAAAATATACACTCTGAGGGAGACCAGCCACCAAATAAATAGTCTAAGTCTCTTAAGACTGCCATTCTTTGAGGAAGTCCAAACTAGCCATGTGGAGAGAGCCTGATGCTCAGTCAGACCCCAGATAATCCACTCAGCCCTACTGAAGCACCAGACATGATACTGAAGCATTTGTCTTGGGTGTCCAGGTCAGCTGAGCCTTCAGATAATTTTCACTGGTCACCATGCGACAGCAACTCCATGATAAACCCTAAGTGAGAACAGCCCAGCTGAGCCCAGTCAACCCAGAGAACTATAAGAAATAATAGCATATTGCTGTTTTTAGCCCCGAAGTTTTGGGGTGGCTCTTTACATATCAACTAGAGAACAGAAACACTAATGTTCATTTTAAACAATCTTTCTGTTAGTAGTCAAAGAGAAAAAATGTACACGAGTGAATAGTAGTCTGGTTTTGCTATTTGTTCTTATTTCTATCATTTTCTTTTAGACAAAGCCACACAAATTTAGATTCACTACTCAAATGTGCCAGAAGTGTTCAGCAAATTCTATCCTTTCCTTCCCAAGCTATTAGATCAACAGAAACCAGGGCAAAGCTTCATCTTATACCAGAGAGTTAATGCAGCATTGTGTACACAATATCGCTCATCAAATTACTCTCCATTGAGCTCTGAACCATAAGAGAGGAAAAAATGAGAACAGCACAGCAGGTAACAGAGCTTAGAATATAAACAAGAATTGTTGAAAGACAGCTCTAAATAGTATGCTTGAGGAGATTAATATGGTTAGTAAGACGTAAGCACATTTATATTTTTACCCATATCACTATACTTTGTACATTGATAAACCGTGGATAAAGAATAGGTACTCCTTTTTATCATGTGCTAGTGAAGATAGTCATTGTTTTTGTCAACTCTATATTGTTGTTGGGAGAAACATGTAGAGAAAAGGTGATAATGTATAGTCTTGTTTTGTAATTAGAATATAAAGCACAGTAAGAAACCAGATCGCTGCTAGAATATTATTAGCATGGCTCATTCAATACACACTAATGAATCCGTTCAACATGAGTAGATGAACACCAAAAAACAAGTGCCATATCATACATTTTTGTGTAGCTTATTTTGACCATCATAAAATAGAGTTAAACTGATACTATAATTGGCTACTTGGTAATTCACTAACAAGGAGCTGCTTGATTTATCATATTCTAAGAGTGTTCATTAACGAAAACATTTATTCCAGTTCAAAGAAAACATGTTTGTTTTTGTTTTCTGCACCAATGGGTTTCTGTTTTATTCTCAAATAATCTCCTGTCAACTTCATCCCAGAGAGGCAATGTAGTATAATTGAGTTGCAAACTAGGAGTCAGGAAGCATGATTTATTTAATCAATATTGTTGCCCACTCACCCTATAGCAGGCACCGTGTTAGGCGTTGGGATTCACAATCCCTAACCTTTGGATTTTAACATTTAGTATGTTCTAGTCTTGATCCTGCCATAACGTAGCTATGAGAACAAGAAGTCATGTAACATTAAACCTATCAATTAGAGACTCCTTTGGCTTGTTATATGTGAAATTAGATAGATGGTAGGTGACTACCGATAAATCAGTATTCTACTATCTTAAAGAAAACTCCCTTGAAGTTCTGAGCAAATCATAGTCTCCAAATATGATGCTTCATTATTTAATATGAAGATAACAATAATCTCTTACTATCTGAATCATACATATTATTAAATTTTAATTCTTTCTGTTTTTTTTAAAACACACGTTCATCCATTTTAAAATCATGCTACCTAAAAAGTTTCCTGAATGCTCCAATAGTTCATTCTATTCAAAACTTTGCATAGAGTGACTACTTCTAAAATAAACAAAGAACAGCCATATGTTCCAAGGACTCAAAATTATCTGTGGGAGATGGTCACAGAGTGACATTATTTTTAATGTGGAATATAGTGATAGAATATACATGAAAGGTATTGTCATGGATTGAACTGTGTCCCACGAAAATATGTGTATCAATTTGGCTACGCCATGATTCCCAGTATTGTGTGATTGTCCACTATTTTGTCATTTGACATAATTTTCGTTTGTGTTGTAAATCCTAATCTCTGCCTGTGGTTAATGAGGCAAGATTAGATTACGTTAAAAAGGATTAGGTGGGATGTAACACCCTCGCTCAGGTCACATCCCTGATCCAATGTAAAAGGAGTTTCCCTGGCGTGTGGCGTGTACCGCCTTTTATTTTACAAGATATAAAGGGAGACGGAAGCGAGCAGAGAGGGGCGACCTCATACCACCAAGAAAGCAGCGCCAGGAGCAAAGCATGTCCTTTGGACCTGAGGTTCCTGAGCTGAGAAGCTCCTTGACCAGAGGAAGATTGATGAGAAGGACCTTCTCCAGAGCCAACAGAGAGAGGTAAGCCTTCCCCTGGAGCTGACGCCCTGATTTTGGACTTCTAGCCTACTAGACTGTGAGAAAATAAATTTCTCTTGGTTAAAGCCATCCACTTGTGGTATTTCAGTTATAGCAGCACTAGATGACTAAGACAGGTATTATGGAAACACAAAGCAGGAACACCTAATACGACTTGGCTGGGAGTCAGGGAGGACCAGAGATTTCTCTCCTATTAAAAATAAAGCTATCTGTGTTTCTCTACAATGTACTATCGGCATAGGTTAG
The DNA here is from genome assembly GCF_000243295.1 of Trichechus manatus latirostris. Lineage (NCBI taxonomy): Eukaryota > Metazoa > Chordata > Mammalia > Sirenia > Trichechidae > Trichechus > Trichechus manatus. The sequence goes on from NW_004443958.1 coordinate 3,281,814, forward strand.
ACTAATCTCCATTGTGTGGGATTGTCCCATGTATTGCAGGATATTAAACACCCCCTTGACCAATATTCAATAAATGGCAGTAAAAATTTCCACACATGTTATAATTAACAGCATCCTCAAATATTTCCAACTGTTCTTGGGGAGAAGAGTGATACCACTGGGTTAAAGAATTCTATAATATCCTGTTTGCCAAAACGGTTTAGACAAGTACAAAGAATAAATTGGTGTCTACCTGGGAATAACCTAAGAGAATATGAAATGAATGAATTCATGAGTCTTTTTGTCGTTCATTTGCTCTGTTAAAGGGAGATGTATTTCAACTTAAATTCCAGTTCTTTGGTAATATTTTGTTTACTGTTCAAAGACATGGCTAACGCATTTATGAAAAAAAAAGTCTTCTTTAAAATCCAAGAGGAAACGCTTTACTCAACAAAATGAAATGGGAGAAATAAATGATGCATTCACCACATTAACATTGTCTTCTTACTGAATTATGAAAAATAATAATCCAAACTTAGAGCATGGATTACGATCCCTTTTATGAACTGGGAAAGTCCAAATGAAGAGAAGAGTGAAGGATATAATATCTTCACTAGCAAGAGTGAAGGATATAATATCTTCACTAGCAATACTATCTTTAAACTTGTTTTATTTAAGGCATCCACCTAATAAATTTGAGAGCCAACAGCATTTAATAAACTAATATAGTCAAACCAAAAGGAACAAAACTGTTAAAACTTTTTTAACAGGTAGCTATTTAGGTCTTACTGGTGGTTATAGTTTTCTTTGCACATAGTACACAAAACTACTAATTACTCACCGACAGAGAGGCAATTAAAGTTTATCCCCACCATTAAACTACTTGTAAGGAATAAGGCTGTTCCCTTATGCTGACCCGCTTAACAAGATTTAAATTGTGTCTAGTTTAAATGTTACTAAGTCAATGAAAATTATGTGTTGGGGAGCTCTACAGATTGCAAGTTACGTGTGCATTAAATTGTCATGAAATATCGGTAAGGACTCTTGTGCATTTACCTTCCAGCCTAAAACATGTTGGGTTTTAGTTCAGTAATACAGGCTCAATTTCTTACAATGGAAGTCTCATTAAGGGGCATTAGGATGACTCTTCATCTTCCCCATCTATCTGGTAAAGCATATTAATCAGTTCCAAATAGTGCTCCATAGAAAGTATTAATCAATTTACACACTTAGCACCCTGTGTACAGAACAGCTCAGTATTCAGTATTTTTGTTGTCCAAAAAATAAATATTCTTTTTCCTTTACTACTACCTTGATGTTTACGGCCTTCGTTTTCTTTGAATTTTTTAGTTACAGTTTCATTTCACAATTCTAGGTTTATTTGCCAATACAAACACATGTGTGCGCACATGGGTGCACACACATTTTGTCCCACAAATTATATGAAAATACCAAGGATATCTAATCAAGGCATAAATTATTAAACAAGATCTTAGAAATGTTTCCTCATTAAATTTTAATCTTCTTGATTTAACCATACACATTTAATCATCATAATAATGATGTGTATGTACTTAAAGAAAATTGCACAATAAGCACAAAAAAAAAAAGACTTGCCTCTTGTGATATTTTTGCAGTTATGGGAAAAAATTGTGAAAAATAAAATTGAATATAAAAATAATACAAAGACCAATGTAAAACTAGACAACCAAGAAGTCAAATTAACACATGTCCAGGTCAATATAGGATTATTCCAATAGTAGAGCTACTGATATTTTCAGTAATCTGGTTTGTAAATGTCTCAGGTGATGAACTCTATACTTCTGCCATTGGGACATTATCTCACAATCCAATCACTTGTACCAGTAGAAGCCTTTCCGTAACTACCCGAAACCCCAGTTCCTGGCACTGGGTAACAATGCTTCTCTCATTGCTGTTTACAGCCTTCATATATTTGTGACTAGTTTTCTTACCATTCTTCAGACACTATGTTGCTGAAAAAAGGGAAAAAAGCAATATATATATGCATATATTACATATATCAGTCAAAACACACACACGCACACACACACCCATACCTTATAGAAAACAGACTACAACCAAAATTAGTTTTACTCAAGTTGCCAACCAGAGTTAGTTTTAACATCAGTTAAGTTTGCAACATTATTCATGGTTGAGAATATGCAAAGGAAAACATTTTTTCCCTCTCAAGAATTTTCCATTTATGTGTATGGTTGAGATAATCATAGCCTCCCATACAGAAAACTGAGAGCAAAATAGGTAGTGTCATTCTGTTGTCTCTCCATTTCCAATGCTAATAATTATAAAAGAATTGCACATTTGGTGAGGCAGGGGGAAAAAAAAAACTTTTAAATGCATATCACACCACAACTTAAAGAAATATAATTTAAAAAATTCTATTCAGTGTAACCTCTGCGCAATTACATTTTTTTAAATCAAAATTACATTAACAAGCAATTGAACTTTGTAGTTTCCATTGGTCATAGCAGAATTATTCTAATTTTTAAGCACAAGAATGTGTTAATTTGTCTGGAAATAAAAAAAGTTATTATGGCAGGGATAATAAGCATATTAAGCATTCTTCCGAGAATAAGAGAGCTGACTTTTAAGTAAATACTGTCTCTATGGTGCTACCTACTCACCAAGATATCCCTTTAAAGAGGATGCTTGTAGTACCAACTTTGGTGACTTTAGATCATGTCCTCCTTTTCCTCTCAGTTGGCCCAGTGTTGCTGAGACCTAAGAGATTAGATTTCCAAGGCTGTCTCTGCAGAATGAGTCAAGCAGTGTCTGACAGGGAACAAGGATCTTAATTACATATCTGAAGTACCTGTGAATATGTGTCGATGTCCATTTCAGAGACTAGAACAAATACTGGAGAATCCAGGCAGTAATCGGATGTTTGAGAGTCAGATATGCAAAACTCATGTTTTTGAGACATTTTCAGTTCAATAATTCAATTAAATATTGACTGAGTGCCTACTATGTGCTGGGTGTCAATAATACAGCAGTGAATAAGCAGGCCAGGTATCTGTTTCATAGAGCTTATAAACCTTGGTGGAGTAGCGGTTAAGTGCTACGGCTGCTAACCAAAAGGTTAGTGGTTTGAATCCACCAGGCATTCCTTGGAAACCGTATGGGGGAGTTCTACTCTGTCCTACAGGGTCGCTATGAGTAGGAATCAACTCGACAGCAATGGGTTTTTTTTTTTTTTTTTTTTTTGGTTTATATTCCACACAAGACTGTCACCTAAAACCTTAACAAATGATTTTGAAAATGCCAGAAAGCTGACCATGGAACTCAAACTAGGATCCTTTTTCATCAGATAGCATTGATGTAGCAGCATGTACGTCCCCTGCTATGGCAATGCTGTTATTACGGATATAAAAGCTGGCGGGGGTAAAGCAAGCCATGAAAGCGTTGATGGTGACTTCAGTTCCAAAGTTCAGCCTTTAAGCTTTCCTAGACTCCATGTCCTAAACTGGTCACAGCTTCCCTATCATTTCTTCTTCAAACTATTTCCTTTCCTTTTGGCCAGCCCTCATCTTGCATTGTTATGCAATACTTGTTATTACGATTAATAACCAATTAATCTCTTGGATTTCTGAGTTCCCTAAAGTCATGGGCAGCACCATTAGCTTGTAGCAGCAAAAATGACCCCATTCAAAGCCATTAATCAATAGGGTGAGAAAAGTATGTTATTGAGTTCCTCCTCTTCCTCTCTTTCTTCCTGTTCTTCCCTTTCTCTTCCTTCCGCTTTTTCTTCTCTTCTTGACTTTTCTTCCCCTACTCCTTATCTTGTTATCCCCTTCATCCATCTTCCCCTTCTCCTCCTCCTGCAACTTCTTCTATTTCTACTTCTTTTATCTCCTCATATTCCTTTTTTTGATCTGGAAGACACCCTTTGCAGCTTCTAATGGTCCCTTTACCCACTTCAAGCACCAAGTTTATACAGCATTGTTTTTAGTCTTATTTCACAAAAAGACATAGAACATCACATAACAAGACAACCGTTTCAGTTTCTATCTACTTTCAGGTATCTTTTTCTGGGAGGTTAATGGGTTTAAAAAACAAATCTAAAGAACAAATAAAAAAAACCCTAAATTCCAGAGGAAGCCTAAATCATAGCAAGGTCAATTTTGATGAGTATTGCTATCTCTGTCCAACTAAATGAGAAGAAAGTTCCAGTACTGACGTAATTCTTGGATACTTGAGCAGCCCAAAGGCTTTTTAAGTCCACTACTTGCAATGATTAAGCGCTCAGCTGCTAATCCCAAGTTTAGCAGTTCAAACCTACCCAGCGGCTCCATGGGAGAAAGACCGGGAGACCTGCTCCTGTAAACGTTACAGTCTAGAAAACCCTTTGGGGTAGTTCTACTTTGTCACATGGGGTTGCTACAAGTTGAAATCCACTCAATGGCACCTAACAAAAACAACGCTTGCAAGTTGAAAAATCCAAGGATAAAATACAGGTAGATTCCAATGCCAAAGTCCTTAGTGGAGCTCTGTTAAATGTTTTTTGCGAAACTGAGAGAAGCCACATGTGAAAAAGGCATATTTAACCCGTTAAGGAATGTAACCTATTATAAGAGCTTAGTCAGCCACAAGGAGGAATGCTAATATTCTGTTCTTTTTCACAGCACCATTAACCTATTGAATCTGCTCACCATCCTGACACAATAAATGCATTGAATTTTCAGTTGTGTAGCATGTCAAAGTGATAGGATCTAAACCGCTGGGTCACATCCTGTCTCTTAGAAATACTTTGCTGCCACAGGAATATTTTTCAGTTGGTTCAGTCTCATATCAGCAGTGACACCCAGTGGATGGAAACATCTTGAACAAACTGCTCTGGGCCCTCTTGTCCCCACTCCCATCTCCTCTCTTCAGGGAAAGATTTTTCTAAGTGCTTTGTTTCTCTGACCTTCTTACAGCTCTCCACAGGAAAGGAATTTATCAGATTGCCTAATGCCAGCCAGCTTTTCTTCAAAATTTACTCAAATTAGAAAGACTGAGCCATTTCCTTTACACTGAAGACATTTAAACCTATCAAAATATATTCAGCTAATCTGATATTTGGTTTCTAAAAATAAAATCAGATACACAAGCATAATGATAAAGGAGGAGAGAGGTGTTCAATTAATTTCCTACATTTTGCACTTTAAAAAAAAATGTAATTGCCAGCAGAAATCACAGCTTTATTCATAGCCAGTCAGTCAGAGCATATTAAACTAAATTGTGAGAAAAAGTAAAATAAACCATGGACAAAACTCAACTCCATTCTAAATGATGGTCATCAGTAAAAATATATCCACTCCTGATAATGCAACTATCTTATTAGGAGTAACTAGTTAAGTTGATCGGACAAGATGAAATAAACAGTCAATTCTGATTTGAAGGGAACAAGATATAAGTCTAAAAATGTCTCTCACCTATAGCTTCTTTACTCCACAGACTCATTTGTGCAACCATTTATAATAGGATGCCTGGAAAAGCAAAGACAGCATTTTGTTTTGCTTTGTTTACAAGACAAACTGTTGTCTTTTTCTCTGTGTAGTTTAGAGCTAGAAGAGATCTCAATTCTCTATTAAGTAGATCATTGTCCAGCATTAAGCACTAGTGTGGACTCTCATAATTACCTAAATACAAATTAAAGAAGTACCTACTGGCAAAGAATAGTGGGAGCAGGGGTGTTAAGAGAAAATTTTCTGACTTTATCAAAACCATTACTCTTGAGAGCTCTGATTTTCAAAGTAGGTCTTTGGCATGGAAGTGGGTAGATTAACATGAAGAACTCAGGGGATTTGGAAAGTAAAGGAAGGGATAAAACAAAACAAAACAAAACAAAACAAAAAACCCACCATTGCCTTCATGTCGATTGCGACTCATAGTGACCCTAGCGGACGGGGTAAAACTGCCTCATAGGGTTTCCTAGGCTGCAATTTTTATAGGTCAGACTGCCACATCTTTCTGCTGAGGAGTGGCTGGTGGGTTTCGACTCTGGACCATTTGGTTAGCAGCACAGCTGTTAACCACTGCTCCACCAGGGCTCCCTAAAGGAAAGGATGTTGTTGTTGTTGTAGGGGCCATCAAGTCAGTTCCAACTCATAGCAACCCTATGTACAACAGAACAAAACACTGCCCAGTCCTGCGTCATCCTCACAATCATTGTTATGTTTGATTCAACCCATTGTTGCAGCTACTGTGTCAATCCACCTCGTTGATGGTCTTCCTCTTTTTTGCTGACCCTCTACTTTACCAAGCATGAAGTCCTTCTCCAGGGACTGGACCCTCCTAATAACATGTCCAAAGTATATGAGATGAAGTCTCACCATCCTTGCTTCTAAGGAGCATTCTGGCTGTACTTCTTCCAAGACAGATTTGTTTATTCTTCTGGCAGTCCATGACATATTCAATAGTCTTTGCTAACACCATAATTCAAAGGCATCAGTTCTTCTTCAGTCTTTCTTATTCATGGTCCACTTTTCCCATGTATATGAGGCAGCTGAAAACACCATAGCTTGTTGCAGGCACACCTTACTCCTCAAAGTGACACCTTTGCTTTTTAACACTTTAAAGAGGTCATTTGTGGCAGATTTGCTCAATGCAATACGTCATTTGATTTCTTGATTGTTGCTTCCTGGGGGATTGATTGTGGATCTGAGTAAAATTAAGTCCTTGAAAGCTTCAATATTTTCTCCATTAATCAGATGTTGCTTATTGGTCCTGTTATGAGGATTTTTGTTTTAAGTTGAGGAGTAATCATACTGAAGGCTGTAATCGTTGATCTTCATCAGTAAGTGCTTCAAACCTTTGCTTTCAGCAAGCGAGCTTCTGTCATCTACATATTGAAGGTTGTTACTAAAGCATCCTCCAATCCTGATGCCAGATTCTTCTTCATATAGTCTAGCTTCTCAGATTATTGGCTCAGCCTACTTAATAAGTATGGTAAAATACAACACGGACACACACCTTTCCTCATTTTAAATCATGCAGTATTCCCTTGTTCTGTTCAAACGACCGCCTCTTGGTCTATGTACAGATTCTGCGTGAGCACAATTAAATATTCTGGAATTCACATTCTTCACAGTGTTACCCATAATTTGTTATGATCCACACAGTCAAATGCCTTTGCATAGTTAATAAAACACAGGTAAACATCTTTGTGATATACTCTGCTTTCAGCCAAGATACATCTGACAGCAATGATATCCCTTGTTCTATGCCCTCTTCTGAATCTGGCTTGAATTTCTGGCCATTTCCTGTCAATGTACTGATGCAACCATTTTTTAATTATCTTCAGCAGAATTTTACTTGCGTGTGGTATTAATGATATTACTAAATAATTTCCGCATTCTTTTGAATCATCTTTCTTTGGAAGGGGCACAAATATAGATCTCTTACAGTCGGTTGACCAGGTAACTGTCTTCCAAATTTCTTGGCATAGACAAGTGAGCACTTCCAGAGTTGCATCCATTTGCTGAAACATCTCAATTGGTATTCTGTCAATTCCTGGAGACTTGTTTTTCATCACAGCCTTCAGCGCAGCTTGGACTTCTGTCTTTAATACTATCAGTTCTTTATTATATGCTACCTCCTGAAATGGTTGGACATCAATCAATTATTTTAGTACAGTGACTCTGTGTATTCCTTACATCTTCTTTTGATGCTTCCTCTGTTGTTGAATATTTTCCCTATAGAATCTTTCACTATTGCAACTTGAGGCTTGAATTTTTTCTTCAGTTCTTTCAGCTTGAGAAATGCTGCATGTGTTTTTCCCTTTAGATTTTCTAACTCCAGGCCTTTGCACATTCCATTATAATACTTTGTCTTCTTGAGCCACCCTTTGGAGTTTTCTGTTCAGCTCTTTTGAAATACTGATGGCATACCTTCCAGCATCACAGCAACACACAAGCCTCCACAGTATGAGAAAATGACAGATGGGTGGTAGAAAGGAAGGGATACTCAGATTTAATTAGAGTGGCCATAACTAAAATTAGGAAAGACAATAAATTTCTTGAAATATACTTACTTCGAAGAAATGAGAGGTTTTACTTGCAAGCTAACCTCAAGAAAAGGGATTTATTTGGTGGAAGATGGCTGGTTTGGTTTGGCATAGTTTATGCGTATGGTTTAAAGTTCATTTGTACCAACGTACCCTGATAAGAGGATTGACTGAGCATGGGAGTATGAAGTAGCATATTGCAATATGGCACCTAACGTAGAGCAACATTCTCAAGTAGGAGTGGGGGTAGTAAAGCCCATTGGATCTACAGGGCAGTTCCTCAGTAGTATCATCCTATGGTTATGAGAATGGAAACTATTTATGGGCTGTTTAGAATTTTCACTGCAAATGGTTGTGTGTTTCACAAAGCACCAATGTCTAAGGGAACACCATTTATTTCTTCAGTAGGAGAGTAAACACCAAGACTCATGGCCAAGTGCAGAGCAGAGGGAGAGAAGACATTCCAACATGAATCCCAGGACCCCACGAGGCTATGCAGGCATAACTGGAGGAGCACACCTCTCCTGCTCACTGGAGTGCCTGGCCCTGGCCTTGCCTCAGCACTCTCCTAAGGTTGCTTCTCTGCAATCTCAATTGCTCCTGGATATCCAATTCCATCTACTCACTCACTCCCACCTCACTCTAAACATGACTGGTTGCCTTAGTTGGGAGGGCGCTTAATGTGCACATAGCTTCTGAGGCTCCAAAAATCTCTCCTGTGCCAGGCTGTACAGATTGTGTAATAATATACTCACTTAAAATAATTTTTTCACTTGAGAAAGGACAACTTTCTCTAGTGCCCACAAAGACATCATCTGGGCTAACCACAGCCCAGTCCTTACCAAATGATGTCTGCAAGCCAGGCTATCGCCTTTTGATATTCATTTAGAAAAAACATTAAGAGTGTAGGCCTAGAATGAAGGGCCCTTTAATGTAGATAGGAAATATATTTCTAAGTGGGTATGTGATGCTCATAAAAAGAATGACTGGAAACATAATTTCAAAAAAAATTAAGAAGATATAGCCATTTTGTTCTTAAGTGGATGAAACAGGCTACACAGACTACCTATGGATTTATTCATTCGTCAAAAATTTATTGATCTCCCACTATGTACCAGGCAAGTTGATCAGTGCTGGGGATCAAAAATAAGCCAACAGCTTCTCTATCCTATCAACCTCCAAACTCAGTGTGTGTGGGGAGGAAGGGGAGTCATTAGTTACAAAGCTTTTTTCCAACACGATTTACCTTAGATGATCTCAGAATGCCTTTACCACCCATTTTTCCATCTCACATCATGCATTTAGTCATCATGAATTTATTTGATCTTTGTCCCTCTGTCACACTGTCTTTCTCTCTCTGTGGCTCTAGGGGATGATCGTTGTTTCTTTCCAGTTCTGTAGCCCTGGGCGTTTCTTGGTGCTCTTTGGTTCCTTGTAAATGTATCTTCCCATGGCATCTGTCTTCCCTGTGTGTATCTGTGTCTATTCTGCTCTTTTTACAAGATACCACTGGAGGGATTAGGTTTAGAACCCACCCTACTCTGGTATGACCTCATTAACATAGCAAAAGAAAACACCTATTTCATATTTAAAGTATAGGAGTTAATCAACATAACTTTTAGGGAAACACAATTCCATCCATAACACATGGGAATGTGAATATTACTTTAGATTAGGACCAAAGCGATGCAGAAGTAGTTAGGCTTAAATTGGTTTCATGTTTTCCCTTAAGGTTTTTTTTTTTTTTTTTTTTTGGTTTGTTTGTGAACTTTTTATTGAAGTATGACATAATATAGAAAGTGCACAAATAATATGTGTAGAGCTTGATGATTTTTTATATAATGAACAAACTTGCGTGACTAACACTCAGATCAAAAATAAGAACATTACTAGCACCCTAAAAGCCAATCTCAAGTCCCCTCTATACATTATTTCCCCAAGAGTACACATCACTTAACTTCAAAACATCGTAGATTAGCTTTTAGACTACATGTAAACGGAATTATACAGTGTAAACTCTTGGATTCTCACTTTTTTGCTTAGTGTTATGTTTGTGAGATACATCCCTGTTGTTGGAGAGAATTAAAGTTTGTTTATTCTAAGTGCTATATGGTATTTCATTGAATAAATATACCACCAATTATTCATCCATTTTGTTAATGAGCAAAGCTTATATTTTTAATATCTGCTATTACTGGTAGTTAAAAAAAAAGCTTAGATTTTTTCCCATCGGTTTATTTTTAGAGTAGATTCATGTGGGCAAAGTACCTTGCTGTATGCATACTGGTAATTAATTAGATTAATTATTAATAAGTTGTGTTCAGAAGGGGAAGTTGAGAATAAGTCTTCTTTACCTACACATACACACTTCAGTGAGTAGGAGTTTGGGTATGTATGTTGACTGAAGAGTGAGGGAAGGAAAGCATGATAGTTCAAGCCATGTTTGAAACCAATTGAGTTTAAGTCCATGTTGAGAAAAAGATTTGTGACTGACACTCCTCCCCAAAACACCAATGTATGGAGGTAAATACTGATCTTTATGAAACTCATAGGAGACCTGGTGGCTCAAGGGTTAAGCACTCAGCTGCTAACTGAGCGGTTGGAGCCCATTCAGCAGCTCCACCTGAAAACGACCAGGTGATCTGCTTCTATAAAGATTGCAGTCTAGGAAACCCTATGGGGCCTTTCTACTCTGCCACACGGGGTTGCTATAAGTTGGAATAGACTCAACCACACTCGACAACAACAGTGAAACTCATGGACTTATTAAAGAATAATTTTAATCATGAACAATAAAGAATACATACTATATATATGGTATATACCATACACACAGGTTGAAAAATAAGTTATAAAAGCTTGTAGAGGTTCTGCTAACAAATGAGTGAGTGTTATAGATTAAATTGTGTCCCCTCAAAATGTGTATCAACTTGGCTAGGCCATAATTCCCACCATTGTGTGGTTGTCCACCATTTTGTGATCTGATGTGATTTTCTCATGTGTTGTAAATCCTAATCTCTGCCAGTGGTTAATGAGGCAAGATTAGGTTATGTTAAAGAGGATTAGGGTGGGATGTAACACCCTTACTCAGGTCACAGCCCTGGTCTAATGTAAGTGGAGTTTCCCTGGGGTATGGTCTGCATCACCTTTTATTTTACAAGAGATAAAAGGAGAGGGAAGCAACAGAGAGATGGGACCTCATACCATCAAGAAAGAAGCACTGGGAGTGGAGTGCATCCTTTGGACCCAGGGCCCCTGAGCTAAGAGGCTCCTAGACTAGGGAAAAATTGATGACAAGGACCTTCCCTTAGAGCCGACAGAGAGAGAAAGCCTTCCCCAGGTGCTGATGCCCTGAATTTAGACTTCTAGCCTCCTAGACTGTGGGAGAATAAATTTCTGTTTGTTAAAGCCACCCACTTGTGGTATTTCTGTTATAGCAACACTAGATAACCAAGATAGTGAGCTAGACAATTCCCCCTTTTTCTTTTGAAAAAACGTTATCTACTGTGCGGAATACCTGCAACATGCAATTAATCCATGAGAGATGTGAGTTTATATGTATGAAAGTGTGCATTGTACTGACCTAAGGCAGAGGTCTGATCCCAGTTTTAACCTGATGATGGACTCTTCCCAGTAGTGCCATTGCACTAAAGCCTCTGCTTCATGATTAATTACCCCTGTGGACTGGCCGTTTCCTGTTCCTCTATACTTATAAGCCTCACTAATATTCTAGGTTATTCTGGTCTATGTAATCAGACTCAGTAAAGCTCAGGGGACCTAGTTGTCCAAAGTGCTGCTAAGATTTTCTTACCTCCCACTTTGCTACAATGAATCTGCATTTAAAGCATGTCTCTGTGTCAAACTAGCTGTCTACAGAGCTTGAAATGAGCAAAGTTTACTAATTCTAAGTCTCCTTTTTTGCCTTTTGTTTATATAGATGTGGCTTAAATGAATTTTATCATTAAAGAAGCAGACATTACTAAGCCCAAGAATAAAATCAAATGTTACTCTGTCTTACCTTCTTTTATCAAGGATTTGTTGTTGAAATGGAGATAAGACCTATTTTTGGGGGGGATCAGATAGATTTTTATGCTTCAGAGGGGAGAACACTGCCAATGTATATTCTACCTGGCACATTTATACTAAACAATTGCTTCTGTATAAATCGATTTAGCTATTTTTAAGTAATTATATGCATTCTTAAATAAGTTATTTTGGCCACAGTGATTATTCTGTTCTCTCTTGGATGGAAGTTAATTGGAAGTGAGTTTATGAATCAATTCACTCCTGATATTTACCCTACTTTGGCCAAAAGTTTGCCTCAATTCTTCAATTGCTTTAATATGTATAGATAGCATTACAGAAACAAATGCTGATGCCAATTTCCAAAACGGAATGAGTGAAGGAGGAAGCCGAATATGAAAATAGAGATGTTTCCTGTTCTCTTTAGAGCACTAAGATGGGAGAGAAGAGAAACTATTATTCTTTCCAATGACAAATAAAGTTGGATCGTTTCCTCTTGTGTACTGCCCAAGCTTGTCTAAGTCTGGACGTTGGTCACAGCCTCTGGAAAGGGGATGTGGTTATTGTGGAGTTAGCCTCCAGAGATCAAATGCTTTCACACATTTCACCACTCCCTATGTCAAACCTTGTATATCAGCAGACCCATTCTTTTTTTTTTTTTTTAAATAATGGAGATTTTTTCCATTAGTTCTTTGGAAATTCAGGCATTTACCCAGAGATTTCATACTAGGAACATGTGCTACATACAAAATTAAGTGGAATTTAAGATATTATCTCAATGACTCAAATTATATAAAAAACTGTTTCCTGATACTTCCAGATAATTGAAATTATGTTATTTGATATATTCCTTCAATTTTATGAATTGTTTCCTCTAGTCTCCGTTCCGCTTGAAGATAGTCAGTTGGTGCATCCATGGGGAAGGCAGGATTCATACCTCTGCTTCTGTAAATTTAGCTGGTGCTCTCTGCTAACATCATCTGAGTGACTGCCAAAGCGGTGTGAAGTCATATTTGCAGTTTGCATTTATGTTCAGAAGGCGATGGTCACTAGAAAAAATCTTCAGTCCCTAATTGTTCCAGTTCCTGTTGTTGCATCATCTAATTAACTCAAGACTAAGTGGTTCAGAGCAATAATTTTATTACATTAGCTAAGTCTATAAGGCAAAAATTTAGAAGGAAACCATAGAAATGGCTTGTCTCTGATCCACAATATCAAGGGCCTCAATGAGAAAGCTCAGAGGTGGGGGATGATATAAAGGCTAGGTGCTGGAATCATCTGAAGATTTATTTGTTTGCTTACATTTATGGCACCTGGGCTCGGAGACTTGGACCACCATTAGGAGCATCTATATGTGGCTTCTCCATGTGCTTTGGGTCCCTCATAGTGTGGTGGTCTCAGGGTAGACTTCTTATATGGCAACTCTAGCTTCCATTTGCAAGTATTCAAGTGAGCAAGAGAGAAACTTCATTACCTTCATAACCCAGTCTCAGGTGTCACATAGTGTCTGTTGAAGTAGTCGTAAGCCTTCCAAGATTCATTTAAAACTGCCACAGTAATCTAAAGATGGTAGTGAATACCAGAGGCATTTACTCTATGTATAATCTTTATGATTTTCTCCATGTACAATCTCTATGATTTTCTCCATGTACAATCTTTATGGACATATTATAAGCTCTGATACTAGTATTTTCTACACGTTTTCACGACATCGAGAGAAGCTAGACTAAAACTAGTTTTCACATTATACTAGTTTATGACAAAATAACTATTTCAAAGATTAAAATTTTTTGTAACTGATTTCACTTCACACCAAGATACAGCTTGGTATACTATTTTGACTGAACAGCTACTTGCTGACTAAATTATTACAAAGGGCCAGCTGATTTATTCTACACTTCGGCAGTTGAACAAAAGTTGGCTTTTTGTTTTTCAATCTCTAGTTTCTATCATGCTTGAGAAACTTATTTCTTTTCTGAAACCAAAGAGGATTAGCTAGGTTCACAGTGAAACATCTTCAAAACTTCTGACGACCGTGTATTAGTTATTACTCAAAGTATTTTTGTATTTGGACATTTCAGTCAAGATTAGTTACCTGATCAAAAAAAGACAAAAATTAAGCCTACAAATTAAATGTCTATTTACTATTTATGTATCCTTTCAACTTTATAATAACTGATATACAGTGGCAAAGCCATACATGAGAAAGTCGTAATGAAGTTTACTTGAGTTCCTGTGTTACTGAATCTACAAGGAGATAACATTCCACTTTCAATGGGTATTAAAATGCTGGAGACCCCACTATTTCTTAGGGCTCTGTGTAACCCCAATGATTAGATTTCAGAGATGTATTTCTTTTTCAAAAATGCCAAGCTGATAAACATCTGAAATTTCAACACAGCTGTTCTGAGTGTTTCCTTATTGCTATAATCACACTGAGAAATCAAAATTGAAGTAAAATATTTGGAACACATTTTCTCTCCTCTTTAATAGCCTGTTTTGAGTGTCTATGGTGAGGAACTAGGTCTGAGGGAGGGGGAAGAGAGTTTTCTTTTTAAATTTTGTTACTATGTGTTTTTGTGCTTTAATGGAGGGTTTTCCTGATACTTGCCTTTAATTTTACTTGGAGTCTGACGGTTGGCATCTTTTCATGTGTATCTTAGAAGGGGATTTATTTTGAAACTCAAACTAGCTTTGCCTACTCCAGGAAAGCAAACAGTTGAAGCAATTATTCAGGCTATTTAGGCTCAAATCACTTTCATCTCCATTTAAAGAATATTTCAGAACATTTCAGCAAAATTTCTGCTGATGAAATAATTTAAAGGATGAAAACGGCAATATTTAAACATGTCAATAGCTTCTTTGAAAGCCAAAACTAGACTAACATAATCTTTGATTCTTTCTTCTGCACTCTCTTACGGTATCCCTGGGCCCTGTAATAGCCTCTCACTACTGCTACATAAGAATTCTCATGTTGAGGGAGAGACATTAGCTTTATCATTAGAACGTAAGATTCTACTTACCAGATAGTGGATGTGATAACTTCTTGGAGTTTTCCCTGCCTATAAAACAGCAAAAAAACAAAACCAAAAACTAATGTGTACTTCATAGGACACTAAAGCAATCGCATGACATGATACGTGGGAACACACTCGATAAACAGTCAAAGGTTAAAAAAATGCAAATCAGTTAAAGATCCAAGACCTAAAATGACTGTCATATATTAAACATGAATTTGTTAATTGATGGCTACGACTGGTAACATCCATACAGGAACGGTAGAATAAGAGATGAATTATGTTCCCACACATTCACCCATTTAGAATACAATGAGAGAGAATGGTAAGTGGGATTTAGAATAGATTGTAGAGTGAGCTGAGATTTGAAGAATGAATAAATTAATATGCTGAATGCTGGAGAAGATCATGTGAATATTCTGAGCCTCAAAAAAGTTTGGTTCATTTAATGAACTCAAAGAAGACCAGTGTGGCAAGAGTGGACATATGTTAGTCCTGCTGGGGCACCACAGCTTACTTAACTGACTAGCTACAGAAACAGCTCAGGTTTGGAGAACAGTTTGGTGGTACGGTTTGGCATACTCGGCAAAGGCATGCAGGGACACTTGAAGTTCAAGGCCAACTGTCCTTCCCAACACAATTCAACTCCCCCAGATTCTCAATGATGACAACTGAAAAGGCATTAACTCCTGGTAATTTATAATAAATGCTAAAACTAGAGGGCATCCCCCTCCTAGGCACTAAAATTTAAAAGATTATAGACTCAGTTAATACAATAGTGATGAAGATAATCATCAAATCAACAAATGTGATGTATCCTTTTTTTTTTAACTTCACAATGTTTTTGCTTTTATCTAGATGTGGCATATATAGCTTCCTCCCTTTATGGACTTGAAATGCTTAACAATCATTTCCTTCCTTCTTAAACACCTCAGGTATTGGAATTTTTTTTTCTCTGTATGTGAAATACAGAAAATGCTGAGAGCTGACAGAAGTGTTAAAGCCCAGCAAGCATTTCTATGGTAGATGTGAAACTAGATCACCTCTATCTTTGAATATCTAGCATTATGCAGGCCACCCTTCCTTATAAGGAGTCTTGATTTGACTCATGGGGACTGTCTTCAAGTCATGACAGCATTGCTCAGCTTTAACACCCTTTAAACTTTGATCTGGAAAATAGCTCATTGATTCATTTTCAGTATGTAAGAAATCCTTGATTTTACACTTTAGGACGTAGTTTCCACAAAGTATGTGCACAGAGGCCCTGGCACTCCAGAGATCAGATTTAAAGGACCCCATCAAGTAAAGTCCACATCAGAGAAGTTATCTACAAAATGACTCGGAAGTTATTGTTGTTGTTAGGTGTGATCGAGTCGATTCCAACACATAGCGACCGTACGCACAACAGAATGAAACACTGTCCGGTCCTGCACCTTCCTCATGATCATTGTTATGCTTGAGTCAACTGTTGCAGCCACTCTGTCAATCCACCTCCTTTTTTGCTGACCCTCTACTTTACCAAGCATGATGTCCTTCTCCAGGCACTGATCCCCCTGATAATATATCCAAAGTATGGTTGTACTTCTTCCAAGACAGATTGGTTCAGTTTTTATCGCAGTCCACAGTATATTCAATATTTTTTGCCAACACCACAATTCAAAGGCATCAATTCTTCTTTGGTCTTCCTTATTTATTGTCCAGTTTTCGCGTACATATAAGGTGATTGAAAACACCACGGCTTGGGTCAGGCACACCTTAGGCTTCAAGGTGACATCTTTGCTTTTGAACACTTTAAAGAAGTCTTTTGCAGCAGATTTGCCCAATGCAATGCATCTTTTGATTTCTTGACTACTGCTTCCATGGGCGTTGATCATGGATCCAAGTAAAATGAAATTCTTGACAACTTCAATCTTTTCTAGCAATAAACTGTACCCTTCCCTTTTGTCCCATCTATTTCCACTCTTTGTCCCACCTATTTCCACTAACAATATTCTCTTTTGTTTGTCTTGCCACATTGTTTCCTGGCTTGTGCTTTTCTCCCTGATCACCATGTCCAGTCCTCTCGGTGGTTTCCCTTATGCTATAGGGATTTCTCAGAGTAAACTGCTGAAAAATTCAAGTGTCCCTTTCATGGATTCAACCTCTACCAGTGCAGAGGTTTCAAAAGTAATAATAAGAATTATTATTAAAAAGTAATAATAAGATTCTTTCTAGAGTACCTTATGAGTTGATTAAAATTCCATCTTCTCTTTCTGAACACACCCTCTATTGAAGGTGAAATAAAACAATAGAGTGTTCACAGTTGTAGAGACAGGACATGTATGTGAAGATAGCAAAGGCAAGGCAAGAGACTGACTACTTCAGCTCCAGGCTATGGTGCCTTTTGAAATGAGACATTCCTCAGAGCTTGTACTACATACAGGAAAGACAGAAATCAAGCATGACGTTAGTAACTGGCACACTGGTCCCAAGCAATCAGTGGCTACTGGCATTGACAGTGAGGTGTGAGAAGTGAGGAAAGCCAGAGGTCACCAGGGAAAAATAGCACCTAAGTCCAAAAGTGACTCACAGAAGAGGTAATCATATGCAGAATTGGAATAAGGGTGTGCTCCTTCATAGCGTGTTATAAAAGGTGAAACAGATCATTATTATGTCTAATGATTTGTTAAAGGTAAAGTAATAGAAAGATATTAGCTGTTACTTTTCACCAAACTATGAACTCTTTCAAGGTAAGAAAGCAGGGTCTTCCTCGTTTTGCTATTTTTTATATCCAGCACAGTGCAGTGCAAGACACAGCGCAGAGGTGACCCTAAATAAATGTGTGTGGAATTGAGTAATGAAACTTTTCTTAGTCTTGGATTCTTAGTGTGGAACTGTTAATAGGAGTTGGCTTTGTTGTCTTTTCATATTATGTTATGTTATACTTTATAATATTATATTGTGTTATATCCATTCCTCATAACCTTTGAATGTGTCTCTGAAATGTAGAAAATCAGAGAGTATAATTGCATGCTTATATGCATATGTGTTAGATAGATAGATAGATAGATAGAGATAGAGATGTTTCTTAAGGGTGACTAAGAATAGTCTTTCTGAAATAAGAAAATGAGAATGAGGGCTATGAAAGGCTGCAGCAAATGGTTGTACATCCATCACAGGATTTGCATAGAAGGAAGACTCGTTTTTCATCAGAATTCTAGAGCAGGTGGGGGAGGGGAAAGATGAGAGCTGTTGCTGGCTAGAAAAGATATTAACGCTTTAATAAGGCTGATCCCCATGAGAAGAGCTGCTGGAGCTAGTTCTGGCCCCTGTCCAGGTGGTTTAATGCTACAAGTGAGATGTATATTGGTCTCCAAAGAGAGAAAACAGACAGAAAAAACCAGTATCTCGTGCTCCAACGGTACCTGCTGCACATAATCCCCGCATATTTTCAGTAAATAACTAAAATATTGCTATATATGTTGTGGTTCCATTTCTTTTAATGGCCATCAAGGGGCAGTATTTTGTACTCAAGCCAGAGCAGGGAAGAATGTAAAAGAAGATGCCCTAAGACTTGTAACTTCTCAAGAATCATGGGAGGACACACACTTGCTAAAATTGAGGAACTGAGAAAATGAGGAATGGAGGGTTGGAGGTAGTTTCATTTGATAACTGAGGAGAAAATCCTCACGTAATGTCTGGGTAGTCCATGTAGCCAACATCTTCCCTGTCTTAGCTTTGTCATTTTCCATCCACTTGCCTGACCCCAATGCCCTGAGCAACATAAAATAATAAATGTGGTTTCTACATCAGGAATCAAGAAAACCTACGCAATGTTTGTTCATGCACTGCTGTCTTATTATTAATCCATATGCAAGACCATCATCTTTATGATGTAGAAAATTCTGAAAACAATTTTATGCATGATCTGACATGGGCCCAATTCTTTCAGTCACTGACTTCACAAGAATACTCATACTGATAAGAAATGTTTCATTAAAAGAACTACTTATTTTGACACATAATACTTTCTAATTTATCTTTATTTAAAAAGTTAAATCTAAGTATTGATAACGGGTAAATGCTTTAACAAGTGGGATACCTTGATAGTAATTTACTACCACTCTTAATAATTTTCACTTCATTTTCCTATACAAATTACAGAAAGATGTAAAGAGAAACACTCTGTAAGCATTACATAGACTTAAAATTTAAGTTTTAAATATTGAAAAAAATGATAAGAACACCTTGGAGGAGAATATAGTAATAAAAAGAATTATTATTCCCTCCTCTCCTGCTAAAAGCATAACTGTATTCAGATGGTGGCAAAAATCTAAATTACAGTACCTACATTTTGGAAAGTTCCATATCTAGCACCAGATAGTTTTTAGAACTTCTAAACTTTGTCTTGGCTTTTCCACAGATACATATTTCTATCCATTGAAGTTCAAGGGGTACAGTTTGATTCTTCATGAAGTCAGGACCTTCGGAAATGAAGTCCCAATAACACGGAAAGAGCTTCAAACTAAGAACTAAAATACTTACATTCTTGTCCTTGTTCTGCTGCTGGTATGCTTAATGATCTTGGACAATTTACTCTGCTTCCTTTTAATCACTTGTGTTTTTGACTTCCTGACAGCATCCTATCTGAACAAAATGTTCTGGAGCTTTTTTAAAAAAACAAAGAAAAATCATGAGACTAGATAATTTCTAAAATTCCTTCTAGTTCTCAAATGATCCCAAACCATAGTAACAAAGTCCTTGATAATGTGAAAAAATTATGTCTTCCAGAGCACTTATGAAAGTTATATAAATTTTAATAATTTATAATTTAATAAAGACATCCTATTACATGCATATTTATTTCCTTCTGTGTAACAGAAGACAAGAAAGAGACAGAGGGTGCAAACGCGAATAGATGTATACTTTTGGTGGTGAAAAGATGTTAATTCCTGGCTAATGGTTTCTTGTTCCTCTCCTACTTTCCAGGTAAGTGACTATGGGTAACGTACTACTCTGAGCTTCCATTTCCTCTTCTGCTGACAGACTAATGTGCAACAACACATTTGAAAAAGGCTAACACACATTGAAGTTACTCACTATTGTCTATTTCCACGGGTACATAGAGAGAGAATAACTTTTTTTCAGATTTGAGCTAGAATAGCAGTAGAATAAGAGGGGTTATCCTGGGAATCTTTACAGAGGTGCCAAGTATTTGAGGATGAATAGCATTTGGTGCAAACAGTGAAGTTCTCAACTACTAGCCAATAGTTTGAATCCACCCAGAGGTGCCTCAGAAGACAGGCCTGGTGATCTGCTTACAGAAGATCACAGCCTTAAAAACCCTGTGGAGCAGTTCTACTCTGCACTCATGGGGTCATCATGAGTCAGAATTGACTCCACGGCAACCAATAACAACAACAACAGCATTGCAAAAATATGGGGCAAGGGCATTCAGGAATAGAGGCACTAAAGGGTAGAGTATATATGAGCAATGGCAGAGTGTTTGCTATCTCTAGATGATGTTGTAAGGGGTAGCAGCAACAGGAAGAGCATTGATCAAAAGACCTTTTCTGTAATCCATAGTACAGATAGAGTTTCAGTTTCATCTTGTAGACCTAAGCTATCCAATGTGGTAGCCACCAGGCACACGTAGCTGGCTATTGAGCACTTGAAATATGACTAGTGCAACTGAAGAACTAATTCACTCCTAACTTTCATTTCATTTCAATTAATTTAAATATTAAAGCTGAAGCAATGTAATTTTTTTTTTTCCATTAAATACAACCTTATTTGGGGGCAGAGCTACGTTTCACTTTAAACGTTGAAACTTTAGCATCTAGGTGAGATATGCTGTAAGTGTAAAATACTTACCAGATTTTGAAGATCGAACAGAAAAAAAAGAACGTGTAATATTGGCGATTTTAAAGTAATTACATGTTGAAATGATAATATTTAGGATATATTAGGTGAAATAAAATATTATGAAAATTAATCTCACATGATTCTTTTTACTTTTTAATGTGGCTGCTAGAAACTTTAAACCTATATATGTAGCCATCATGATGTTTCTATTGGACAGTGCTGCTACAGATAATAGGAAGACATTTTACTCGAGGACTGGCAGGTTCAGATGTCTATTTTACAAAGAAAAGTTCACACCAATATGAAGACTAGATGAAGCGTTTATGATATTAGAGGCAAAAAGATCACTTATGAGGCTGTTGTAATTGTTCAGGTGAGAAAAAATAAAGGTCTGGGTAAAAGAAGAAGGGATGAATTTTCAAAAACATATACAAAATATAACAAAGCGGCACGATGATTAAATGAGGAAAACAGAGATTGGGGCATATAAGACCAGAAGAGAGTTTCAATAAAGTAGGAATGATTGAGTCTATGAAAATACAGCAAATATAACCAAAAAGATTGACATGTTGCTCTAAATGTCCCTCTCAACTACCTTTACTCATTATTTCTTCCCTAAATTATTGCAATAGCTTCTTACCTGATTTTCAGTCCTCAGGTTGCAACTCCTAAGAAGTTCATGGATGGGTTTCAGCCAATCAACACCTAAAGATATATGCAAAATATTTATGCATATGCATGTATGTGCAATTATGGGCATTCTCCCAGGGATAGGTGCCATAGTTTTTACCATATTCTAAAAGGAGGTAATGTCCGTCCATCCACCCCCAATAAAACTACAAATCATTATTCTAAGATCCATAAAAATTAAAACACTCTGGTTAGAGAAGGAAAAAAATTTGATAAAAAATCTTGAAGAACATTCATATTAACATGAGAGAAGAGTAATAAAGTAGAAGTAGACTAACCTCCCCCGCAAAATGTAATTGAAATACAGATGGCAATTTTTCATAGGTCTTTAACATGTGTTTGAAAATCGGTGCTGGCTGAAATACTTTATTGTTTGGGTAAATGGTTCCCATGAAAATATTTTTTAGATCATGATCTTGCTTGAATATCTAAAATACAGTATCTGCTAGAGTATCTGTATCTGGAAGTAAGATCTCCAGTTTTAAATACCATTTCCTGCCCTGAAGCTGGGAAGTGTCTGGCTGGAACATCTGTAAGATAATAGGCTACCACTCACCAGCTATCTCGATGGCCCGGCCTCCTGGGGGTTGGAGCTGGCTATTTCAAAACAATGCAGAGACTGAACTGTACCCCCATGGGCAGCTGAGAATTTAAATAGATTTCAGGCGCAGAGGTAGTATCACTTACCATTGAAGATTTATAACAGGAACAAGCTTCAGACGTGGGAAAATTCAAAGTAAACAAAACAGATCTAATCATGAAAAGCCAAGCCACAGAATTGTGACTACAGCCCCAGCTAATTAATAGCTATGGATCGCTGTGGATTGATATAAGGTGCTCATCAAAATGCATTTATTGAATAACTAGTCTAGACCCAAGAAAAGGAAATGCAGTTTTATTCAACATGGCTTGTCCTAACATGTTTGCTCAAGTTTCAGAATTCAGAGGGGCTCTGTGCTGTTGTGTAGGTTGATGACAAATACTTAGCTGTGCTATAGACTGTCTGGCAGTTTATAGAAGAGGCACAGTTTTGTGAATGGGAGGAAGGGATTGAAGTCAGATTTTGGTCCAGGAGCCTGTTCTATGATATCATACATGTCTTCTTAGAGCTTTGCTTTCTTTATCTTTCCATAGAGGAGGCTGGACTAAAGAAGATTGAATTTCCTGCCTTTTTCACTCTCAGTGATTTCATATCAGCCTTTTGAATGTTTAGATATTAGTATACTCTTAATATTAGAAAATTGTCAGTGTGCCTGGCTTAGTTCTTTGTTTACCTTAAAGGCAAGTATTGTACTATTAATATTAGTTCCAGTTCAGAGATTACGGATAGTTAATTTTTTGTTCATTTGCTTAACCATAAACTCAATCCAGTTATTTTTATCTCAACTGGTGTTCAAAATTGAATTTCTAATCATTTATGAAAATTATAGCAAGAAAGAAAAATAAAAATAATGAATATGGTTGTTTTGCAAATATTTCAGTATCAGGTAACCATAAACACTTAGTAAAAATCTTTATTATTTCCACATGTGCATATTTCATTTTCAACTAAGTTTTTACATCTTTTTTTAAAATTCACCTCCTACAGTTTAAGTTAGACTCTTAGTCCAAAAATTAGTCCAACAATTTTTTAAAAAATATTTTAATTTGTGTAATCTAAGTCATAAAATGCAAACTGCTAATACCAGTACAACCATTTGTAATTATTAGGCCTGACATATATGAAGGACACCATGCTAAGCATATTACATATTTTATAGTTCATCCTCACATCTAGTAGATCTCATTTCTCTCATTTAACATTTGATACAATTTATAGATTAAATGAGTAGTCCACGGCGAAATGGCACACAAATTGCATAGCCAGGGTTTGAACAAGTGTCTGTCCCACCCCCTGTGACCTTTTCATTTTTCTGCAACTTCTCGTCTATTATGCTGACTCTATTTTTTTTCAACTGCTGTTTCTGTATTCATTAAATATTGAATATCATCTGAGCCTTATCTCTAGTGGTTGGATGGGAGCTCCCTTCATGGTCTTTGGACAAACGTTTGCATCTCTTTACTGAATGACATTAAGTTTTGACTTTCGTGAAAAAAAAAATCTATCAGCATTTGAATAAATGTATATATCTATATATTTCCCAATGAGCCCCCTTCTTATAATGATGACCAGAAATCATTGAACTTGTGTTGAATCCTTTAAGTGACAGAAGATCTCCACTTTAAAGGCAATTCCTTCCAATAAGAGGAATGTCTAGTTGTTGGAAGCTATCCTTATGGATTAAATAATGTATAGACATTTATGACTCCTAAACCTTTATTTTAGTCTAGTTTTCTCACCTGGGCTTCATAACTACATATCCATCCACCAGGTAGATGTCTTTTTATATGTTTAGATTGTCCAGAGGCAATTAAAGCTCAGTATATTTAAAAGTGAACTCATCTTCTCTTCCCACACCTGCTCTTCTGTTAGTGTTTCCTATCTCAGAAAATGTTCCCCATCTCAGTAAAAGATTCTATCATCCACCCACTTTCTCAAGATAGAAATCTTAATGCCGTCTTTAACTTCTTACCCAATACTATGATATCATACATGCCTTCTTAGAGCTTTACTTTCTTCATCTTTCCATAGAGGAAATTGGACTAATACTCGATACTTATCCAATATTCCCTGGAAAATGCCAAGCTTTGCTGATTGTACAACCTAAACAGTCTTTGATTCTATCTTCTTCTCTGCATCCCCAGTAACACCATCATCTTATCAACTATTTCTTAATTGACTTCCTTTCAGACATTTGGTAACATTGCAAGCATATAAATGTGCAACAAATAGATTGAAACTCGAAGCCAGAGGTCACTGCTCCGTGGTCTGAATGTAGACCAGCTACAGCCTTAATACATCATTGGAAAAGCAGTTTCCATGAGATCATGTGAAGTCAGTCTCCAATTGGGATACCACATGGTATCATCAAAATCTGAGAACTGGTGAGCTGAGCAGAACTTCTCTAAGCAGAAGTGACCCATTTGAATAATGGGAGAACCTAGAGACCTTGGATAATTCAGGGAAGGAGTGGGAGGCGTCAAGAAAAATAAATTAGATTTCCTTTTTAAAAAGGAAATCAAGTTTTGATTATATAAATACTATAATAATAGTAATAAATATTATATAGCAATTATATCCTTAATTAGTTGAATCAGGGAACTAATTTAAATTTTCATCTTCATTGTATCTGGATAACTAAAGTTTCCATGTTTACTACAATAGCCTACCTTCAGGCTGCTGATAATGTGAGAAAAAATAAACACCTATGTTTTTAAGCCCCATAGTAGGCATTTCTTTTCTTTGCAGCCAAACCAATTCCTAACCAATATACTTACATCAGTCCTTTTATTCTTTTCCCTCCTATGTGAAATCGTTTTCTTCTCATCTAAAGTTTATTAACTCACTAAACATAAACATAAACATAAACTCTCAAATATAAATTTTCCAATGCCTACTCTAATTTACCATATTTAAATATGACATCACAACAATCAAGTTATTAATTTCTTTAAAAAATGTAGGCATTAACTTCTGAGCCTAAATGTTGACAAAAAGTAAGGTAGCCAAGATATCACTTTAAGGACTAAGGTGCACTTGACTCAAGCCATTGTGTTTTCAGTTGCCTCATAGCATGTGAAAGCTGGACAATGAATAAGGAAGACCGAAGAATTGATGGCTTTTGAATTACGGTGTTGGCAAAGAATATTGAATATACCATGGACTGCCAGAAGAACAAACAAATCTGTCTTGGAAGAAGTACAGTCAGAACGCTCATTAGAAGCGAGGATGGCGAGACTTCCTCTCACGTATTTTTGACATGTTATCAGGACGGACCAGTCCCTGGAGAAAGACATCATGCTTGGTAAAGGATAACCAGGGTCAGCAAAAAAGAGGAAGACCCTGGACGAAATGGATTGACACAGTGGCTGCAACAATGGGCTCAAGCATAACAAGGATTCTGAGGATGGCCAGGGGACAGGGCAGTGTTTCCTTCTGTTTTACATATGGTCACCATGAGTTGGAACTGACTCCAGGGCATCTAACAACAACAACAACAAAGTAGCCAAGAAAATTTATCAAAAAAAAAAAAAAAGGCGATATATATAGTGCAACTCCTTGGGAATTTTTTCAACAAAATTTAAAAATATATATTACCAAAACCAAACCTATTGCCATCAAGTCGATTCCGACTCATAACAACCCTATAGGACAGAGTAGAACTGCCCCACAGGATTTCCAAGGCTTTAATCTTTATGCAAGCAGACTGCCACATCTTTCTCCCCCCGAGCAGCTGATGGGTTTGATCTGCCAAACTTCAGTTAGCAGCCAAGCGCTTAACCACTGCGACACCAGGGCTCCTTAAAAATATATATTAAAGCAAGCCAATTTGCTTCATGTATGGTTGTTAAACAAGAGAAATGAACAGTACTTCCTGACTATGTGTGTTTGTAATCTTCAATCCTGTATTCACTGGGTATTAGTTGAATCCAATCTAGCAGCCAATTATTTTCAAGTCACTATTTGCTAAATATATATTTAAGCCACTTCCTATGGGAAACACTTCCATGTGATTTTCAAAGACCAAAACATAAACAACAAACTCAGACAAAATTCTATCAAATACAATTCTGCTTGCATTACTTTTTTTTTTTTTTTAAAGGAGACATATGTTTCCATCCGTCTCCTCTTAATGGAATTAATCAAGTATTGCTACAGGATTTTGCAG
This sequence comes from Trichechus manatus latirostris, assembly GCF_000243295.1. NCBI lineage: Eukaryota > Metazoa > Chordata > Mammalia > Sirenia > Trichechidae > Trichechus > Trichechus manatus. The sequence continues at coordinate 3,308,162 of NW_004443958.1, forward strand.
CAGTATTTTTTAAAAGTCCATTAATTTTAACTGAAATCAATATAACTACAAGTCAACCCATTTTCACCAGAGTCATTATCCCTCATCCCCATTGCTGCAGTGACTTTCCTGTTACAATATGTTTCTATAACTAAAGGGGCAGATGATAGCGAAAATTTTGCCTCAACTATCTAGAAACTTATATTAAAGCAAGTACTGTGAATCCACTGTCCCAAAAGCCACTGCACTGCACAGCTCCAGAGGGCATCATTCATAGAGAACAGCTCTGCCAGTGTTCCAAGCACGTGATTCTTCCCTGAAAATCTGTTGGGGACAATTACTGCAACTGACTTTTCTGCCTCACCCAGAGATCAATGACCTCAGTGGCAGAGGTCACATCTTTATCTTTGTATTATCATTGTCTACTACAATGGCTGGCACAGAGTACATGCAAAACGATTGTTCTCTGAACTGTCTACATTTCAAAGCATCAAACAGGGAGCAAGTTTGGAGATTCTAGCTATCACTAGCATTTTTTATCTGAAAAAAGTTGACTTTGGCCTAATGCACAACTTCAAGGGGTAAATACGTGGACCTTCAATAAAGTAAGGGAAAATTTACTGAACCTGCAAGGATGTAAAATCAACCCTGAGCATCAATAGAACACAAGTGGCTTGAGCCCAATATCCTTCATATTCATAATCAAACAGTCACTCTTCACTATAGACAACCCTCCCTCAAATAGTTCTTGCTTCGAACTTGCACATCAGCTCACCATATAATTTTGATTTTTCAGTTCTGATTCTGTCATTTTTTTCAGTCTTAGTTGCAAATTCATCAGCTGACCATACATGGCAACCCCTCCACTCCCTTATCTGTAAAACTCAGGCAGCATTTCAAATTGCTAGTGTTTATCCAACATCTTGTAGTTAAAAATATCATATAGTAACTTTGGAAAAAGAAATTGTCACATTAATTTCAGACTTAATTTCTAATGGGTTAAAAAAAGGGGGTGTTGTTTTATTGAAATACGTACCATTACTACTGTAAATAATTTCATAATTTTATAACATCTGCCCCCTCAAGTAAAAAACTTTGCCCATTGTTTTTTAAAAATATGTAATTATAAGAGATAACAAAAAACATATTTAGAGAATGTTGTTTTTCCTCTAGAGTTTAAGAGACAATGGGACTTAAACACCTTAAATTTAATTTTAGGAATGTAAGTTTTCAAGATTCTAACTATGGAGCTATGATGCTAGAACAGAAAGAAACTGAGATGCATTTGCTGAAGCCACACCTTGACTGCTCAAGGGGACAAGGGAATATGAGAGTTTCTTGTCATTAGAAACAGAGTCAGTTGAGTGATTCACTTTAAACCCACTATAATCCTGACGAAGAGAGTAAGCTTCTGGTCACCCACACGATGAAGAAAGAATCATATACAATGAGCCAGGAGAGATATAGCTCAATGTAACCCATTTGAGAATTCTGTGAGGAATCAACTTAAGAGTTCTATGAAAATGTTACCCTTGGACATCTATCATGCCTAGAAAGCACACATGCCAGATCACAGCAGTACCAGTCAGGTAAGAAGATTCTTCTCCTTACCTCTCTTTGCTTCTAACTTCAAACCCAGAGGAGCCAGAGGTAGCCTATAATGGGATGGGGATATGCGTAGGAGGAGAAACACAAACGAGAGGAATAGAGACCATCCATGATCCTTGATCCCACTGCAGACTTCCTGCATGAAACAAAGCAGAGCTTGGGGAGGGTAAAAATTCACTTTAAGAGCATTTCATGGCATTGACTTTTATATAGGTCTGTACACTTACAGAAGTGGGATTATGTTTTTGTTTTGTCCAGAATTTACTGATATTTTATTATGGGAGACTCACCAAAAAAGTAATTGGAACTGCCCTAAATTTAACTCAAGATAAAGAAAAGTATTTGCGGTACTGAGAAAGTTAGAATCAGTCCTAACGAGATAATTTTTTTTTTTTTTTTAATGATTGTACTCCTCTGTCAACTTCCATCCTTTCAACTTAATGATTATAATCATGGTGGTGTTCCAAAGACACACAGGATTCAAAATGAGGCCCTCTTAAGGAACTAGAGGTTACTCAATATACCTAATGCCCATATAAAAAGTGTCAAAATTTGGAACGAAGTTCTGTCTTTTATTTATCTATTTTTTTGATTTCTTTTTTTTTTAATTGTACTACAGGTGAAGGCTTACAGAACAAATAGTTTCTCATGAAACAGTAATACACATGTTCTTTTAGGGCATTGGTTAACAACCCCACAACATATCAACCCTCTAAATTCTCAACCTTTTTTTTGGTGAAAATACACATAGCCAAAGATACACCATTTCAAAAATTTCTACATGCACAGTTCAGTGACATTGACTACGCTCTTCAAATT
>NW_004443958.1:3318027-3359943 GCF_000243295.1 Trichechus manatus latirostris
AGCCAACAAATGGCACTCAGAGAGCCACCCATTTGGGTGTGTGGAATCCAAGCAGCCGCTGTTTCCCGGTCAAGAGACTGTGGCCGCAGGAAGCAGAGGAGGCCGAATCGGGGTGAAGAAGTGTGGGGGGTGGGAAAGTGTATATCGCCAATTACCAGTTGTTTTGTCTCCCGCTGGAAGCTCTGTGAGGCTGCTTTCTCTTACCCCCTGTTTGCTGGTCTCCGATAGGGTCCAAGATGGCGGATCCGCGCTGCGATAGCTGGTAGGGGACCTCTGCATGAATCTCTCCTCACTCTCCATTCTCAGTCAGTTTTCTCACTCCATTTGGTGCTTGGCTGAGTTCTTTATCTCTTCATTTGATGTTTTAGCATTTCAGGATTGTTGTATTCTCTGTTCTGCTTAGTTTTTCAGATTTTTACTGTGGAGGAACAGCGTAGTGCTTCTGCCTAGAGCGCCATTTTGCCGGAACTTTAAGTTCTGTCTTTTAATGGGCTTAGATATATCTGGGAATATCTAGAATCCATACCAGCCTCACAAAAAACTTATATTTATAGCATGCACTGCTGTTTGCCCAACATACATCATCTCTTGTTCCAAACAGAACCCCATTTCTTTCCAAGTATACCTATACAGTATATTTATATATACCTGTATTCATAGAAAACTGACCATCTCCCATGTTCCAGATTAGTCTAAGCCAATTAGAGAAATACAGTTCCTCTCGTGTGTGATTGGTTTAGAGTTACCTAATTTGCTAATGGAGTCCCTGGGTGGTACAAACAGTTCATCCACTAGGCTGCTAACCAAAAGATTGTAGGTTCAAATCCATCCAGAAGTGCCTTAGAAGAAAGGCCTCGTGATCTACTTCTGAAAAATTAGCCTTTGAAAACTCTACAGAGCACAGTGCTACTCTGACACGCAGGGGGTAGCCATGAGTCAGTCAACTTGACAACAACTGGTAATTTGCTAAGGAGTTGTGAAGAGTGGCCTTTTGAGAGGAATACTCTTGGAAAATTTTCTCACTCTGGAGATGTTGTCTGTAGATGCAGAAACTGATTATTTTACTTCTCTACTGGTGGTGACCCATACTAGGTTCAGATGGCCTTTTGGCTTGCCTCTGAATCTTTAACTAATTGACCATTTCCCTTTGCACAGTTAACAGATTCTGTATTTTTGTTGTCGGGTCAATTATTTCCAACCTAATAATGAAATGACACGCAAAGTTGTGGTGTACTGGTACCAGAAAGGCTGTCTTGTGAACTGGTCCAGAAACTGGCCATGAGGGCCTGAAAGGGAGCCTTGGAGTATTTGTATTGACTATGTGATAATAAGGAGTCCTGGTGGCACAGTGATTAAGTGATGTGCTGCTAACCAAAAGGTCGACAGTTCAAACCCACCAACTGCTCCACGGGAGAAAGGTATCTTCTTCCGTAAAGATTTACAGCCTTGGAAACTCTATGGGGCAGTTCCACTCTGTCCTACAAGGTCTCTATTAGTTGGAATCGACTCTACAACAATGAGTTTTTTGGTATATATGATAATACCCAAGGTTCAAGTGATGCACACTCAAGTCAGATAGTGAAATGTTCTCTTTCCATACAGGAAGAACAGCTCAGAGAGAATTTTCCAGTTGAGAAAATTGCTTTTAGTTACAGGGGACAATAAGTCATTGACTATTCTCTGCCAGAAAGTCAGGCCAGATTCAGAAGAGGACATGGAACGGCGAATATCATTGCTGATGTCAGATGGATCCTGGCTAAAAGCAGAGAATACCAGAAAGAGGTTTACCTGTGTTTTATGGACTATGCAAATGTATTCGACTGTGTGGATCATAACAAATTATGGATAACATTGTGAAGAATGGGAATTCCAGAACACTTAACCGTGCTCACGAGGAACCTGTACATAAATCAAGAGGCAGTCGTTTGAACAGAACAAGGGGATACTGCATGGTTTCAAGTCAGGAAATGTGTGCATCAGGGTTGTATCCTTTCACCATACCTATTAAATCTGTATGCTAAGCAAATAATTCGAGAAGCTGTACTATATGAAGAAGAAACGGGGCATCAGGATTGGAGGAAGACTCATTAACAACCTGCGTTAATTGCAGATGACACAACTTTGCTGCTGAAAGTGAAGAGGACTTGAAACACTGATGAAGATCAAAGACCACAGCCTTCAGTATGAATTACACCTCAACATAAAGAAAACAAAAATCCTCACAAGTGGACCAATAAGCAACATCATGATAAATGGAGAAAAGATTGAAGTTGTCAGGATTTCATTTTACTTGGATCCACAATCAACACCCATGGAAGCAGCAGTCAAGAAATCAAAAGACACATTGCATTCAGCAAATCTGCTGCAAAAGACTTCTCTAAAGTATTGAAAAGCAAAGATGTCACCTTGAAGACTAAGGTGTGCCTGACCCAAGCCATGGTATTTTCAATCACATCATATGCATGCGATAGCTGGAAAATGAATAAGGAAGACCAAAGAAGAATTGACGCCTTTGAATTGTGGTGTTGGCGAAGAATATTGAATATACCATGGACTGCCAAAAGAATGAACAAATCTGTCTTGCAAGAAGTACAACCGGGATGTTCCTTAGAAGCAAGGATGGTGAACTATGTCTTACATACTTCGGACACTTTGTCAAGAGGGATCAGTCCCTGGAGAAGCACAGCATGCTTGGTCTCATTCAGAACAGGACATGGAACCAGGATTATCATTGCTGGTAAAGTAGAGCTCACCAAAAAAGAGGAAGACCCTGGATGAAATGGATTGACACAGTGGCTGCAACAATGGCCTCAAGCATAATAACGACTCTGAGAATGGCACAGGACTGAGCAGTGTTCTTTTTTGTGGTACATAGGGTCTCTATGAGTCAGAACTGACTGGACGGCACCTAACAACAACAACAACAACAACAACATTCTCTATATAGGTGGATGTAAGCATTGTATGGAATTCAACAAGGCTGATATCTGGCTGCAGAGTGGTGGTCAGGGAAAGCCAAACCATAGCCTATAGCATTTCTTCCAAGACAATTCCAATGACCAAATGTGTGGAAAGGTAATATATTGATTGATTGGGAGTTGGGGATTTGTTGGACAAGTGGGACTGAAAGAGTGTTTTGAGGACGATTAGTCATGTACAGGTGAGCAGTGGCCAAAATTTCATCTAAGCTCAGTGAGCACGTTTGTACAGCTGAAACCCTAACAGTAAGTAGTAACCTTCTGGGAATAAAAATCTTCAAACTAATTTATTTGGCACTCATTTTACATCTATTGTCAAGGCATTATTTTATTTTACAATAGACATTTTTCCTTTAAAATTCAGTGATGTCAGTAAAATCAACACAGAAGATGCATTTATATTTGTAACTTATAATTTTCTTGATAGCAGGGATTAAGAATAATCCAACCTGTATCTTCAGTACCTATAGTGTCTAGCATTTAGTGGGTGTATTGTAAATGCATAATAAATGCTTACGAATAAATAAATGTTTATTTGAGATACAGTTCTTGTATATATCAATATTCTCATCTAAAATCAAGATAAATCATTTTTCTAAATAGAATAATAGAATAATTTTTTACTGCTGATAATTCCTTATCTTTAACACATATAACAGGACCTAGTTTAACCAGGTTATTTTCTATATTTGTTATTTCTTATATTTGAAGATAATGCTGCCGTTGACAATCTTTTTCTTTCAGTAAAAAAAATGCAAATATTAAAATATGAAGTAAGATAAAGCTCAATCATGAAAGACTCAAAGAAAGTGAAACGCAAATGAACTGAAACACAGTAGCTAATAGTTAACTCCCTAATACAGATTTGCCTTCACACTGAAGAGAAGCTTAGTATCTGCCACTTTACTAACCTACAGAAATGTTATTTAGATGGGAAAATAGGTGTGAAGCATTTTGAGACAGGTGCTATATAACTACAAAGTGTCATTATAATATTCAAGCTGGTATTTTGATTTTGTGTCTCTAGAAATTTTATTTCTCTTATAACAAATTTTTTAATAATTTTCAGAAGCTTATTGTACACATCAGATCTAATAACCCCTATGCTACTCAGGAAACATTAGCACCTTCCTACAGGAATACTAACACCTGATGCAAACTTCTGCAGCACTGGTTTGCAGGTGGAAAATATGTTGTAATAAAAATACATATAAACCTCAGTTTTTAAAACATTTTCAATCAACTTTTTAATTTTAATCATTTTTTAAATTTTTTTTTCTCTTTACAAGGAGTCACTCTTGCACACTTTTGAGGAAATATGGCACGTGAATTTAAGTTCCGTCTTACCTGCACCCATTGTCATCCAGTTGATTCCAACTCATAGCGACCCTAAAGTACCGAGTGGAACTGCCCCATAGGGTTTCCAAGGAGCACCTGGTGGATTCGAACTGCCAACCTTTTGGTTAGCAGCTACAGCTCTAAAACACTATGCCACCAGGGTTTCCAACTTCCCCCTTAGAAGTTAAAAAGAACTTGAAAAACACATTGTTCTCAAACACAAGTGATAACCTCAGTTTTTCGTATTAACACTGTGTTTTCAGTACCCTCTCACCCTGTTGCCGTCCAGTCGATTCTGACTCATAGCGACCCTACAGCACAGAGTACAACTGCTCTATAGGGTTTCCAGAGAGTGACTGGTGGATTCGAAGTGCCGACCTTTTGGTTAGCAGCCGTAGTTCCTAACCGCTGTGCCACCAGGACTCCATTTGCAGTACAACAGGTAGCATTGGTAACTGTCTATCCATCTACTGGAAAACCAAGACCACTAGAGGAATGATATTTAGTACAAAGTCACTTGAGCCAGCAAGCATAGTGTTAACAACAATAATAGGAAAGAATATTTGGGAGCTTTCCCTGGAATTGTCCTAAGTGCTTACCAAGCACTGCCTGATTTAATCCTTAAAGTAATCCTATAGGGTGGATGCTACTATTCTTCCCAGTTTGTAGGCAAGGATACTAAACTTAAGAGAGGTTATAACAAATTCCCACAACTAGTACTGGGAGGAGCTGAGATTTGAAGCCCCTACTGGCAGATCAGAGCCTGAGCTCTTAGCCACTCTGCCTCCCAGCATATTTTTTAAACTGTCAGTGCTGACTTCTTCAATTTGCAGAATGAGAAGTATAAATCTTGGGGAAGATGTTTCCCAGTGAGAAGATTCTTGTTTTATCATATTAAACAAATGGCAATACAAATTTAACTCTTGGAAAGACAGACAGTATTATAAGTAACGGAACTCTAGTCACTGTTATAATTGACAAATTGACAGCAGACCTTTTATTGGGATCTGTGTGGAACCCTGGTGGTGTAGTGGTTAAGAGCTACGTCTGCTAACCAAAAGGTTGGCAGTTTGAATCCACCAGGCACTCCTTGGAAATTCTGTGGGGCAGTTCAACTCTGTCCTATAAGGTCACTATGAGTCAGAATCAACTCGACAACAATGGGCTTGTTTTGTTTTGTTTTTTTGTTTTTTTTTTTTTGGTGGTTATCATGACTCATAAGCCTGGTGTCAATACATTAAGTCTGTTTTTAATTCTAGTTCATCACTAATATTCTTATGAATTAGAACCTGCTTTGATAGCACCTATTATTCCTGTCTTCTCCAGTCAAGAACTGTCTACAGAGAAACCAAGGCCAGATAGCTGAGAAGCTGATTTACAGAGGAAACAATAGTTGAAAGGTATTGGAGAGTTTTATTTCATTGGATGTTGCTGTACAGAAAAAAAAAAAAAAGGCTTAGTGAGCACTTAACCACTGAGCCCTCAAAACCAAACCCATTGCCTTTGTGTCAATTCAGACAGCGACCCTACAGGACAGAGTACAACTGCCCTATAGGGTTTCCAAGGAGCAGCTGATGGATCCGAACTCCCGACCTTTTGGTAAGCAGCCAAACTCTTAACCACTGCACCACCAGCGCTCCATTGTACCAGGGCTCTTTAAAGAAAGCAAGAACATATATATAATTCATTAAGTATTTATTGAGAAACTACTGTAGCAGGCACCATTGTTAGGTATAGAGCTGATGAGATCCCTGCTTCCATGGAGCTTACTATTCTAATTGTCTAATTAGAAGTATGGAATTCTATTTTTTTATGCATAATTTGTATAAAATTCTATTTTTAAATGTATAATTGTCTAATGGTGATAGACAATAAAATAAACTGGCAAATATTTGTCAAATGGTGATAAGTACAGTAAGATGGATATATGGTGATATGGGTTATCAATTACCATGAAGAGATAAAGGAAGGTCTCTCAGATAAACTGACATTTGAACAGACACCTAAAAGACAGGGAACGAGCTATGATGATACAGGGAAAAGAGGATTCTGCAGAGGAACTAGGAAATGCCAAAGCCCTGAGGTGAGAGCAGGCTTGGTGCACTTATAAAATATATAGGAGTTTGGTGTGGCTGGAATGGAGCTAGGTGGGGTTGGAAGAAGTGGTTGAAGAGGGGAGCATTGATTGATTAGGTCAAGGACATAGCTGTGAGGAGGGAGAGGTGTGGATCTTGAAAAGCTGCGTGGAGCACAGTGAAGACTAAATTTTAATTGGAGTGCTACCGGATGCCATTGGCAAATTTTCATCAGAGGAAAATAAGATCCGGCTTATGCTTTAAAAGAATCATCCAGGGAGCTATGTCATAAATAGTCTGTAAGGCAGCAAAGGTGGAAGCAGGGAGAAAAGCTAGGAAGCAATTGCAAAGATCCTGGCAAGAAATGACAGTGACTTAGATAAGAGAGGCAGTGGTGGATGATGGGAAATAGTCTGATAGTGGATATGTCTAAGACAGAAAAATAACGAGATATGATGACAGATTGGGTATAAAGTGTGATAGAAAAGAATGTAGGGTGACTAATACTTTTGAGATGAAAAACTAAAGAATGGATTTGCCATATTCTGAGATGCACAGATTAGGAGAGGAGCAGGTGGAAGATAAAGAGAAATCCAGAGAATCTCTGTTAATTTGCAATGCTTATTAGATATTAAAGTAACGGTGAATATACAAGTTTTGGTTGCTGTTGAACATTCCAGGCTAGAGATATAAAATTTGGGGCCATTAGCTTTAGATAGTTAAAGACCATAAGTGTGAATTAGATCATCTACAAAGTAAATATAGATAAAGAATAGTACCGGTCCAAGGACAGAGCTCTGGGGCATCCAATGTTTAAAGAACATAAAGGTGAAGTATAACCAGCAAAGCAAACTGAGAAGCATAATCTGGTGAGGTGCAGGAGAGTCAACAAATGGAGGCCTGGATGCCATATAAAGAAAGTGTTTGAAGAAGGAGAAGGTAATAAACTGTGCCAAATGCTTCTCATAGGAAGGACCATTAACATGAGGATAGAGAAATGGCCATTGGATATGTCATCATAAAGTCAATAATCATCTAGACAAGGGCAGTTTAGTTCAGAGTGGAGAAGAAAATCTGACTGGAATAAATTCAGGAGAGATTTGAAGGAGACAAGCTGGCAATAGTATATACACAATATGGTGACTCCTTTCTTAAAAAAATTCAGGATATACAGTTTCTTACACCACCTCTTAAGATTCAGAACATTTAAACTTAAAACTATTCCAGCAACTCCAAGACCTACACTGGTAGGTTACAATATATTTACATTCAATTTTCCTTTTATAGAGCAAACCCAGCATAATTTTATCTTCACAAATTCTCAACTCCTAAAGACAGCTTGTCACAGCAGGCATCCTATGGTGGATTGATAGATGTCTATCAAAAGCTGTAGTCTCTGTATGATTTAGTAGGATTTTTCCAGAAGCATAAGGCTAAATACTATTTCTATCCTGCATATGATGTTGATGCAAGTGTGCATACTACCACGTTTTCCCTCCATGAATAATGCATATACTATTCAGTTTGAGTGCAAAATAAGAAAAAAATGCTAAACTTATAAAACTCCAAATTAAATGCAAAAATGAAACTGCTATGTTTTATAATCTAAGTTTAGAATTAAAAGGAGTTACTGGGTTAATTCTATACAGAAATAAAATAAGGTGGAACAATTCTCTCCATCTCTCTTATATTTTTTTCCACCATCCATTCCCATAAATGTTCAAATAAGTGAATCCTACTTTAAAAACATGGTGCAAACTGTTTATTCTTTGAGCAGTAGAAGATGAATGAGTCATTCTAGACCAATGTTAAACAGCAGAATCAGTGAGAAGTAGATACAATTGGAATCAAGAGACTCAAGTACACTGACTGCACGTATCACTAATGCTTTTTTACTTCAAAGAAGTTAGGTAACTTCAGTTCAGGCTAGACTACATGAAAATTATTACAAATTTAGATTCAAAAGGAAAATGTAATTTTTAAGTATGGAGATACAGGATTGTTTGCAACTGATTATTTTAACAGATCCAGTAATTTGTGGGCTAGAGTTTGGTAATATTGTCTCAAGTGTAATGAGCTCTGCATTCAGCCATCAGGAGACCCCCGACTGAGTCTTAGTGCTAAGTCACACCAGTGTAATGACATTTGGCAGGTCACAGAAACTTGAGTCTCAGTTATATTGTCCATAAATAAATATCATCATTGTTACTATTTGTGTTCATGAGTGTGTATGTGCGTGTTTGGAGCCCTAGTGGCACAGTGGTTAAGAGCTCAGCTGCATACCAAAAGGTTAGCAGTTCGAATTCACCAACCTGTCCTTCGAGACCCTATGAGGCAGCTCTACTCTGTCCTTTAAGGTCACCATGAGTTAGTATCAACTCCATGGCAATGGGTTTTTTTTTTTTTTTTTTTTTTGAGGTGGGGATGTGTGTGTGTGAGAGAGAGATTGAGAGATGGAGACAGAGAGATTTAAGTGAGATAACGTGCTCTCTAAGCAATTTCCTCTTGTGGTCTCAGGCATTTCTATCTCCCAGTTATTTCCTCTCCTGTATCTTCAACTTCTTCCTCTCTTCTGCTCAATTTGCTCAATTACTTTAATCTTAATCTCTCTCTTGGCCACACATTCTCCTTTATCCTTTGTTTCTTTCTTCCCTTTTAGAGGCAATTTTTTAAAATAATTATCTACATTCTCTCTCCACCCCACACGACACAATTCCATAAAACTCATTTTTTTAATTGTATTGTGCTTTAGGTGAACGTTTACATCACAAATTAGTTTTTCATTCAAAAATTTATACATAAATTGTTTTGCAACATTGGTTGCAATCCCCCCTTTTATCAGCACCCTCCCCCTTTCCCTTTCCACCCCAGGATCCCTCTGTCCATTCTTTCCATTCTCCTGTCCCTTCCTGCCTTTTTGTCTTTGCTTTTGGGCAGGTGTTGACCATTTGGTCTCATATACTTGATTAAACTAACAAGCATGTTCCTCATGTATGTTATTGTTTGTTTTATAGGCCTGTCTAATCTCTGGCTGAAAGGTGGACTTCGGGAGTAGCTTCAGTTCTGAGTTAGTAGAATGTCGAGGGGCCATGGTCTCAGGGGTTCCTCCAGTTTCTGTCAAGCCAGTAAGTCTGGTCTTTGTGTGTGTGTGTGTGAGTTTGAATTTTGTTTTGCATTTTTCTCCCTCTCTGTCTGGGACCCTCTATTGTGATCCCTGTCAGAGCGGTGAGTGGTGGTAGCCAGGCACCATCTAGTTCTTCTGGCCTCAGGCTGGTGGTCCTTTTGACTAATATTTTCCTTGTGTCTTGGTCTTCTTCATCCTCCTTTGCTCCAGATGCAATAGGACAAATAGATGTATCTTAAATGGCTGCTTGCAAGCTTTGAAGACCCCAGATGCTACTCATCAAAGCAGGATGAAGAGCATTTTCTTTATGAACTATGTTATGCCAATTGACCTAGATGTTCCCTGAGACAATGGTCCCCAACCCTCAACCCCAGTAACTCAGTTCGTCAAGAGGTTTGGATGTGTCTAGTAAGCTTCTATGACTTTGCCTTGGTCAAGTTGTGCTGACTTCCCCTAAATTGTGTGTTGCCTTTCTCTTCGCCAAAGTTACCTCTTGTCTGCTATCGAGTTAGTGATTTCTCCTCCCCTCCCCTCTCTCATAACCATTCAAGAGTCTTTTTTTCTGTGTTTAAACCTTTTCTTGGGTTTTTATAATAGTGGTCTCACACAGTATTTGTCCTTTTATGATTGACTTATTTCACTCAGCATAATGCCCTCCAGATTCATCCATGTTGTGTGATGTTTCTCAGATTCATCATTGTTCTTCATCATTGCATAGTAGTCCATTGTGTGTATGTACCATAGTTTGTTTATCCACTTATCTGTTGATAGGTACTTAGGTGGTTTCCATCTTTTTGCTATTGTAAATAATGCTGCAATGAATGTGGGTGTGCATATGTCTATTCATGTGAAGGTCCTTATTTCTCTAGGATATATTCCTAGGAATGGGATTGCTGGATCGTATGGTATTTCTATTTCTAGCTTTTTAAAGAGGCGCCATATTGTTTTCCATAGTGGTTATGCCATTTTATACTCCCACCAGCAGTGCATAAGAGTTCCAATCTCCCCTAACCTCTCCAACGTTTGTTATTTTCTGTTTTTTTGATTAGTGCCAGTAATGTCAGAGTGAGATGGTACCTCATTTTAGCTTTGATTTGCATTTCTCTAATGATTAATGATCACAAACATTTCCTCATGTGTCTGTTAGCCGCCTGAATGTCTTCTTTGGTGAAGTATCTGTTCATATTCTTTGCCCATTTTTAATTGGATTATTTGTCTTTTTGTTGTTGAGGTGTTGAAGTATTCAATAGATTTTAGAGATTAGACTGTTGTCAGATATGTCGTAGCGAAATTTTTTTTCCCAGACTGTAAGTTCTCTTTTCACTCTTTTGGTGAAGTCTTGTGAAGCATAAGTGTTTAATTTTTAGGAGCTCTCTGTTATCTAGTTTCTTTTGGTGTTTGTGCATTGTTAGACATCGTTTGTATTCTATTTATGCTATGCATTAGGGCCCCTAGCATTGTCGGTGTTTTTTCTCCCATGATCTTTACTGTTTTAGGCCTTACATTTAGGTCTTTGATCCATTTTGATTAAGTTTTTGTATATGGTATGAGATATGGGTCCTGTTTAATTTTTTTACAGATAGACATTCAGTTTTGCCAGTACCGTTTGTTAAAAATACTGTATTTTCCCCCATTTAATGGACTTTGGTCCTTTGTCAAATATCAGCTGGTCATAGGTGGATGGATTTACACTTGGGTTCTCAAATCTGTTCCATTGATCTATGTATCTATCGTTGCACAAGTACCAGGCTGTTTTCACTAAAATGGCTGTATAGTAAATTCTGAGATCAGGTAGTGTGAGGCCTCCTACTTTGTTCCTTTTTATCATTAATGCTTTGCTTATCTGGGACCTCTTTCCTTTGCATATAAAGTTGGATCTATAAAACTCTTCAATGGAAATCTTATTTATTTGTTCAACAGCTACCTACTAATCAATCTCTTTCAACAGAAATTCATTAGTATCACCCCAATACTCACTCTTTCTCTTATATTCCTATTTACTGAGCTTACAACCTGAGCAACAGGATCCTGCTGCATCCTGTTGCTCAACCATAAACCTGGACACCTACTGTGTCCCAACTCACTACAATTAATGCATGAGCTACTGTTGATTCTATCTCCACCGGCTTCTACTCATTTCTCTCTACATCATATAGAGTTAACCCTCGGTCATTTACTGGCTGGATTCCCTCAGTAGCTTCCTAACTAGGGTTCTTGCAAGTATCCTTTCTTCTGCCAAATAAATACATTATCTGTTGTGAAGCCAGAGTAATATTTCTAAACGTGATCTGATCATGTCTTACTCATTCTTAAGACCTTTCGGTGGCTCCTTATTTCCTTCAGGGTAGAGTCTCAGTTTCTTGAGATTAAGTTTGATTTCAAAAGCCAGCTTTGATCTGGTTGCTACTAATCTCTCTACTCTCATCCCTCTACTCTCAAACCTCTAAAATGTTACAATTTCTTCATAAAAAAATCTTTCTTCTTAGGAGTGATTTAGACTATGCTCATGTAAATTTCCTAAAAGTTATCCATTGGATTTTGGAAGGCATCACAACTCAATAGTAGATTAGCCATTCCCTCACCAAATGGATTCTGCTTCTGTAACTGATTCATCTTCCCCTACCTATGTCATCTTGGTGGGCATACAGTCAAGGGGACCCTAACCAACAGAGTGTTACCAAAACCAGGAAAATCAAACTTTCTCTCTTTGGAATTTGATTCTAGAGGGAAAAAAAAGATACAGGGAAGAAAGATAGTTGGAAATGGGCTAGCATGAAGACAGTGCACTAAAGGGATTGTCCAGGTATTCCTACAACTGTGTTACTAGAGCTGCTCTGGCTTCTGTTTCTTCCCAAGGTCTGTTTTTTATTTTATTTTATTTTCCAGTTTTCTTCTTTTCTGTGAATTACTTAACATTGTTCCAACAAATTGTTTTGTATTTTTAAATAAATTAATCAGAATCAATTGTTATCGACTGCAAACAAATAGAAACAATACAGTTAGAACTGATGATGTTTCTCCGAGTTCCTTCATAGTTATCACAGGAGAAAAGATTAATGTAGACTGAAGCAGACTAACATTTTGATCCAGGAAATTGGTTAGAACAGGAGAATCCTAGAAATGCATCCTGCTTAGGAGTAAGATCTTGGACACTGAAGCTGCTTATTAGAATTGAAAATGGCCATCTCCTATCCATACCAATGAGTTTTCCTGTTACGGTTTCACCCCTAATAAAATGTGAATGATATTTTAAATTATTGATCTTCTCGTTGTTTAGACATCAAAAACAGTATTAGATTTAATTCAGAATTATATATCTGAATATACAATAGAATTTTCTAACGCTACTAGGAGGTTGTTGTGTGTCGTCATGTCAATTCCAACTCATAGTGACCCTGTAGGACAGAGTAGAACTGCCCCATAGGGTTTCCTTGGTGGTGCAGTGGTTAAGAGCTCAGCTGCTAACCAAAAGGTCAGCGGTTCGAATCCACCAGCTGCTCCTTGGAAACTCTACGGAGCAGTTCTACTCTGTCCTGTAGGGTTGCTATAGAGTCGTTATGAGCCTGAATTGACTCTATGGCAATGAGTTTTGTTTTGTTTTGTTTTGTTTTCATCTTTACAGGAGCAGATTGCCAGGTCTTTCCTCCACGTAGTCACTGGTGAGTTCAAACTGCCTAGGAGAAGTTGGATAGAATTCATATGAGCTTACCTTCACCTGCATCTGTTAGCCAGACTTCAGCAATTAGACAACTTGAACTTGATCATATTATCTGTCTCTCCTCCCTAGAAATCTTTCTTAACCTAAAATATTCTATGCTATGAGTTTAAAACATGATGACTCTCTTAGCCAATGTGACTCATCCATGACATGGAATCTTCCTCACTCTGGCTTTACAATTGAAGATGTTACCTTATGCTCTTTACTTTGGTTTAACACAACCTGCTTCTGGTCTCTTATGTTCCATACAAATTCTCTTTCTCTTCAGTTATAATCTCTATGTTGCTAAATTGCAGCTGGTCACATAGACCTAATTGCTCATTTGAGATCTCTCACCCAGGACTATGTCCTGACTCTGATAACCCCCTTGTTAGTGATTTAGCAGGATTGCCCTGGGCATTTTCCTATGGGTCAGAACATCACCTAAGAGCCACATCCTTATTTTCAACCTTTTATCAAGGAACTCACTAGAGCATTCTGTTCTGATACTTACATAGAAATGAAAGTACAGTAGAGGACTTTTCTTTATGAATCTGTGGGGTGACCACATAAAATCAGGCTCCAGAAAATGTGGCTAGGATGAGAGACATGATAAGGTGTGTCGGAGGCTAGGCCTGCCAAGGCACGTCAGGTGGAATGAAGGCTCTCGCTATATCTGCTCTGCACCACAAGGGCAAATTTGTCCTGGGGCTGCTGCATAAAATCAGCCAAAGGAGAC
Source organism: Trichechus manatus latirostris (assembly GCF_000243295.1). Taxonomy (NCBI): domain Eukaryota; kingdom Metazoa; phylum Chordata; class Mammalia; order Sirenia; family Trichechidae; genus Trichechus; species Trichechus manatus. Next base: position 3,331,979 of record NW_004443958.1, read on the forward strand.
ATTTAAGAATGATGTATGAAAAGGAGAATTATAAGGCTTGCATGTTGATATTTTCAGAGAAATTCTAGACTTTAGCAAGTGATGACACTCCATCAATATCCTTCAGTAAAAGACATGTAGATTCTAATGAATAAATATGCAATAGAATATTCTATTCCATATGAACAAACTACAGTAATTAACTGAGGAAAAGCATACCATCTGAAGTAAAGGAAAAATCAGATGTGATCTTTTTTTCAGGCATAAATATAAGCAAAGAATCACTTTTTCATTCTCTTATTCAGTTTTAAGGGAAATCTGTCTTTTCCAGAAAATTATGCTTAGACAGGCTCAGGTCACACTGGAAGTATATTGATAGAGGAAGGAGAACCCAGTGATTGGGTGCTGAGGGCATTAGCACATTTAGGTGAAAGAAGCACACTTGACTGCTTGGCATCTAGTACAGTTTTTTTTTTTTTTTTTTTCTGTAATAAAATAATTTTAAAGATATTTAAATTTAAGAAGAGCAAAATTACTACTCCTACTTTTCTCACCCAGATGCAAACATAAATGGAAAACTCCTCTGCCTTCCATCTCAGTCATACTCTTTCACTCCCTGGATCGTAATCAGAGAATTATTCCATGTAATCATTCAGAAGCAGAAATATTTGTAGCTAGTAACTATGTACAAAGCTCCCGTTTTTAACTCCACCATGTTCTGCAATGCTCTCCCTTCACTGCCTTACATGGTTCTCCTGAAAAATAAGCTTGTCTTAACCTGTCATATCCATCCCACTCATATTGTAAAAATCTCATTTCATGGGAATGTAGCTGTCAAATGAGACAGCATCTACAAAATGTTCATTTGCTGCAAACTTTTAAAGAAATTTTCACTAAATCCAGTTCATGTTATTAAGCTTTTAACTTCTCAAAAGGCTTTTACCTTGTTTTTAACCTTTGAGATGAGCGTGGTGAGTCACTGTCCTCAGCTCAAAGAAATGTAGCTTCAATCCTGAGCTATTGATTCCATGCATCATTTCTCCCAATGAACACCTTGGAATAATCTAACAACCGCTCAGTTGCCAAGAACCAACTTTCTAATTTGGAATGTTTTTCATTATTTTTAAACTTGTCTGATCCCTTATCCTTAGACATAAATATAACACTGCTTACAACTCCTTTCACTGTTTTGCCTTTCGCTTAGAGATGTGTATGACTGAAACCTTTAAGGCAGCAATGATGCTACCAAGAAATTCTTAGAACAAAACAGCAGGAGTAGACAGTCATCACAATATGAACTAGTTTGCTTACAAATCATCCTCAGAGACAAAAAAAAAAAAAAGCCACTGACCATTAGAATGGAATGGGGATCAGACATAAGAAAAATGAAAGGTTTCAGATCACAACAAATATACTTTTAAAGGCTTCTAAAGGCACTAAAAAATGAGCCATGTTGGCACAATGGTTAAGCACTCGGCTGCTAACCAAAAGGTCGGCAGTTTGAACCCACCAGCCGCTCCAAGTAAGAAAGATGTGACAGTCTGCTTCCTTAAAGATTACAGCCTTGGAAACCCTACAGCACAGTTCTACTCTGTCCTATAGGGTGACTGTGACTTGGAATCAACTCAATGGCAAGGGCAAAAATACCAGAATACACAAATTAATAACATTACACTTCGCTGAGAATAATGGTTTTTAAATTGGCCATCTTGGAGGGGGAAACACTTTCTCTAAAAGGTTTCAAGTAATTTGAATAAAGCCTGCACTGAAAATAATTATATTTATTTAATTGTACAAAATTCTGAAGATATGTTATAATTTGTTTACAAGAATGTGTATGAGAAAGCTATTATGATCACAATGTTATGGAAGCTCATTTCTTTCTGGTAACTGCACAGTTGTTCATGTGTGACCTTGTGAAAATTAATCCCTTTATGGCTTGGTGTCCTCATCTGTAAGTCCAAAATGATAATGCTGTCTACATCATAGAATTTCTGTGAATATTAATGAGGTTTTTATATGTGGAACAGCATCTGACACATACTGTATTTTTATGCAAATAACACACGCCATCTATGTTCGTTTGCTACCACGCCCTCGCCTCGTGAGGTATTTTCGTAAGTGCACTCTGCTAAATTTTTTTACAACAACGTGTAAAAAAAATTGGCATAGCTGTGCTTATAAAAATGCCTCTTGAGAGGAGGGCATGGTTGGCAAACAAACGTACAAGGTGTACATTATTTGCATAAAAATACAGTAATAAGTGCTTTATACATTTTTTATTGATACGAATAATGTTTTTGTTCATCATATTACCTGCAGTCATGCATTCAACAAATATCATTGAACACGTCTTTGTGCCAGGCTGATCAAATGCTGAGAATGCAGTGGTAAGCATGATATTTCCTACTCTTCTGGCTCTAACATTCAGTGGTGAAAGACAGGCTTCCTTCTAACACAGCAACTTCTTAGGAGTCTTATCTGTACAGTGATTCATGAACACAGGGTCCTCAGGCATGCGACAAGGTTAAAAGACTTCTCAGTAATGGTACACTGGTAAAGTTTAACATCCTGATCTTCAAGGAAAACCAAAAACCAACCAAACAAATAAAAAACCAGCTCCAGTTTGTAGCATTTGCCAATTTTCCACATCCACCATGGCTGATTTCAAGCTATGAACAGGACATCACTGAACGTGGAGTTGGGAAGAGCTGTACACCATCATGCAGTATTTGCATGATAGAAAGATGATACCTGAAAATACTCAAAAGATAATAGTAAAACATAGTAAAAGAATTGGGAAACAATGAGTTATGAGTACTTATACACTTCATTTTTAATATAATTTAATTAACTGTGTATTTATATAATTATTTTTATTGATGGCTATTTTAATGACCAGCTCACAAAATTTCTGATACTTTAACAATTAGCTCTTGCCAGCCAGTGCAGGCCAGCTCCAGCACACCACTGCTTCTCAGACACAATTCCACTTAGAAGAAAGTTTTCACCCTCCTTGAAAACATGCGTATTTTATTATGTGAGAGAACAAGGTAAACTAGATATTAAAATTTTGTAGCGACTTCATTGCTGGAGAGTCTGTATTTCGAAAAGGCACAAAAACTGAGAGAAGTTAGATGCTATTCACATTGATCTCTACATCGAAACAGAAAGACTTTACGAACGTTTCCAGTTAACTGACTTCTCCCGTGACAACTTGTCTCGTTAAAACAGGTAGCCTCACTAACCTTGGGCTTAAGGGGATGTCAGTTGGAGACATAGTGAGAAAAGGGAATTAAAAAAGGATGGGTTTTTTAGGTATGGATACAGAAGGATGACTTTGGGCTTAAATCCTTGGCCCATGTACCTAAGATGAGCAATCAAAGGACTTCTAATAAAAGGAGCTTACATTTTCATAAGCCACAGCCTTTAATGTGGACCCTAAGGGAATACTTTGCCAGAATAGGTGCAAAAATTAAGTTTCAGAATCTGGACAGGAGACACTGAGCAAAATGATGAAGCCTTTACAGTATTTTTAGAATTTCCGCCTAAAGATAAATGTTAAAAGAAATAGATCAGGTTTGTTGGACTTAATCAGATGATTGCAAAGCCTCTAAAATTGACAAACTCCGTCTTTTGGAATTTGAGGAATGTTTCCTTGGTAGCCCACAACAAAAGATTAAGTTCTGTCCTTTGAAGAAAAAAATGTTAATGTTTTGATCACAGAACAAACAGACCCCCAGGAGAGAAGGACCACCCCATATAGAGGGACCCCTGCAAAGAAGGCAGCTTGAGAAGTAAATCAGCCTATAATTTTTGTTAATAAGACAGGCCCAATGTCATAAATAACCAGAAATCTGAAATAGTATAATAATGTTTAAATGTATTTCAATAATGAAGTGAGAAATTAAATAAGTATATGATTTTTATTGCTTTAAAATTTAACTACTTACCTTTGTATATTTTTAGAGTTTACAAAGCACATATTCACTATTTCCAGGGATTCTCAGAACAACATTTTGAGGTATTATCTACATTTTATAGATAGAAAAACAGCCTCAGACCTTAAATGACTTACCTAAGATTTGATCATTCAAAAGGCAAGAGGGTCAAACTCGCATACAGATTTTCTTGTACAAGTCTAGAGCAGGGGTCAACAAATTTTTTATGTAAAAGGCCAAGTAGTAACTGTTTTCAACATTGCAGGCCATAAAGTCCCTGTGGCAACAACTCAACTCTGTTGTCGTAGTGCAAAAACTGCTGTTGCCATGGCTGTATTCCAATAAAACTTTATTTACAAAACCAGACAACAAGCCAGATTAGACCCTCAGGGCGGGCAATAGTTTGCTGACTAGTCTAGAGGGAAAAGCTTGGCTTTTAAGTGAGACAGAATGGGAACAATTCTCACCTAACATTTAACATCTGTGTGATATTGAGTAAATTGTCTAAGCCCTCTAAGCCTCCCCTTCCTCATCAATAAAGATAATTTTACTACTTCATCAAGATATTGTGAGAATTAAATTAAGCAGCATGTGTAAAGGAGTCCTTGGGTGACGCAGATGGTTAAGTGTTTGACTACTAGCCACTAGCCAAAAGGTTGGCAGTTCAAATCCACCCAGAGGGACCTCAGGAGACAGGCCTGATGATCTGCTTCCAAAAGGCCATAGCCTTGGAAGCCCAATGGAGCAGTTCTGCTCTGCAACGTGGGGGTCTCCATGAATCAGAATCGCCTCGATGGCAACTAACAAGAAGAAGAAACATGTATGAAGCACTTAATACATGTTGTAAGTGCTTAATACATGTTGATAGCCACCTCTTCTTCCTTCCATTCTGTAATACCATTTTATTTTTCTTGATAATAGATCTCATAGACATCCTCCAACTATCATACTATAATTTATTTTTTATTCCTTGGAATCACATTGATTTAGTTTCCCTTTTTCTTACTTCTTTTCTTCTTCTTTCCATTTACATTTTTTTTTTTCCAGAAAGAATGTTTGTGCCATTAACATATCCTTTCTTGAAAAAAAATCTCTCTCTGGATGTACGAAAGTTTCAAAAGTAATTCACAATGATCTTTACAGCAAAACATAAGAACTCTATGTGATTTTCTAATTAACTGATTTCTCACAAACAATATTCAAAATTGTAAACAAATGATTATGTTTTGGTACTTAACTCTAAATGGAAATTTGTCTGCATGCCAAATAAAACAGCAGTCCGCCACTGTCTGACATATTATAGACGTTCTTAGATATTACTTATAAGGCAATGCAAAAATTAGATATCTATTTCTTTTTAATCATTCATAAAATGAATTGTTTGCTAGTTGTATCAGTTAGGATATGTTTTATTGTAAGTGACAAAAACCCAACTCAAACTGTGTTAATCAATTAACAAAATCTATTGGCAGGGTCGCTATGAGTCGGAATTAACTCAACAAAGAGTTTGGGTTGTTTTTTTTTTTTTTTGGTATTGGCTCACTTAGCTGAAAAAATGCTGAGGAAGATAGAATGTCAGGGTTAGATTCTATAGCTTTCAAAAAATTTTTTTTTTCCTCTTCCCTCTCTTTTCTGTGTGTTAGCTTCATCGTTAGGTTTTCTTTCCCTTAACGCCCAATACTTACAATTTCTTTGGGTTCTCTTCTTCGATGTTCATGTCCAAGCCAAAAGAGAAAGTTGTTTCCCCAAAATTATCTCAGAGTTTCTGAGAATCTTCTTTTCCAGAAACATGAAGCAAATCCAGGTCTTTGAACTGGTTCATTCTGGTTTGAATCCCTGCTGAGAATTTGCATTTCTAACAAATTCCCAGGCAGCAATGCTAATGCTGCTGGTCAGGGACCGATTCTGAGAACCATTAGTAGAGCAGTAGTTCTCAAAATTTACTATATGTAAGAATCACCTTGGGACCTTGTTAAAATGTAGATTCTGATTCAGTATATGTGGGGTGGAAATGTAAATTCTCAGCAGGGGTTCAAACTTGAACAAACCTGTTCGAAGCCCTTAGCAAATCTTTTTTGTACTTCCAAAAAACCAAACCCATTGCCATCGAGTCAATTCTGACTCGTAGTGTGACCCTATAGGACAGAGTAGAACTGCCCCATAGGGTTTTCAAGGCTGTAAATCTTTATGGAAGCAGACTGCCACATCTTTCTCCTGCGGAGTGGGCTGATAGGTTTGAACCGCTGACCTTTCGGTTGGCAGCTGTGTGTTTAACCACTGCACCACCAGGCTCCTTTTTTTGTACTGCAGTGGCCTAAATTAGGTCTTGTGGTTGTTCTGGAAGCAAGAACTGACCAGAGGATGACATGCTACATGCCCCAGTCTCTGAAGCTAGGAGTATAGTTAGATTTTCCAAACGCACACGGGCAGCTCCGAGTAGCTAGCTGGAAGAAAACTGAGGGAGTTACTGAAGTACTGGGAATGGATATTGACAAATGTTGCTCTGTTCATCAGGATTCAACCAGTAGAATATGTGTGTGCGTGTGTGTGTGTGTGTGTGTGTGTGTGTGTGTGTGTGGATAGCAAGAGAGAGAGAAAGGGTTATTAAAAGGAATTGGCTTATATGGATTCTGGGAACTGGCTGTCTTAGCTGGTTTCTCTAGAGAAGTAAAACCAGTGAAGCATATACATATACAGAAAGAGAGAGAGAGATTTATCTCAAGGAAATGGCTCACACAATTGTAGAGGCTGCTGGCAGTCCCAAACCCATGGGTCAGGCATCAGGCTGGAGGCTTCTCCTGACCCACGTAGCTGCAGGGGTTGACAAACCCAAGATTGGCAAGTCAGATGGCAGGTCACTGGCTCATGGGCTGTGGAGGCTGACGAATCCAACGTCAGCAGGTAAGATGGCAGGCTGCTGGCTCACAGGCTGTGGAGGCTGATTAATACTAAGATCAGCAGGCGATACAGCAGGCCACTGTCTCAAGTCCCAAGAACTGGAGGTCAGATGATGATGAGCTGGCTGCAGGATCCAGAGCAAGCGAGTGAGCTTTGCCAGAACATCCACATATAAGTTGGATGCAGGCCACACCCCTGAGGAAACTCCCATTACAACCGATTGGCTGATCACGTCAGATCACATCATGGAGGATGACTACATCGTTGCAAAACCGCCAAATTACATCATTACAAAACTGCCAAACTACATCATTGCATAACTGCCAAACTACATCGTTACATAATTGCCAAACCACTAAGAATCATGACCCAGCCAGTTGACATGCAGCCTTAATCAACATACTGGCTTAGCAAATCAAAAGTCCGTAGGGTAAGTAAGAAAGAGAAGATCATGAGCAGTCTACAACCTCACAAGTATAGGCTGTTTGGAATCTCTAAACTCAGAGAATGCCTAAGCCCTCTTTTAAACAGTTAACCTGATTAAATCAGGCCCACCCAGGATAACTACCATTTTCCCTAACTTAAAGTCAACTGGTTAGGGACTGTAATCACATCTGCAAAATCCCTTCACAACAGCACTTAGATTATTTTTTGATTGAATAACTGGACACTTAACTGGAGATGGTAGCTCAGCCTAACTAAATTGACACATCAAAATATCATTACAGTTGCTGAGACTGTTAGTTCTCTACTTCAATAACTATTATTTTAGCTGGACAAATTGCCACCTAGGTAAAATACTACATTTCCCAACCTCCATTTTATCTACGTGTGGCTATGTAACTAGCTTCTAGACAATATGACGTAAGTGGCATGAGAGAATTCTACCACTGAACCACCCATGCACTAACATAATGTAAGTGGAAGTACTATGTGAACTATCTGGAATATCACTTTAAAGAGAAATAGTCAACATTTCTTATGCCTTTTGCCCTTCCTGCTGCCTGTAATTTTTATGTGAAGGCTAGAGGTCAAGCTGTTTCTTGGGCAATGAGATCATATGCTATAGATGGTAGAATAAAATAATAGAAGAAGTAAAGATCCCCGACACCAGTTAACTGGCAGACCATCCCTGGGTTGCCCTGCTTTGGACACCTTCTACATGAGATAGAAATAAACATCATTGTTCAAGTCCCTGTTATTTGTGCACTTGTGTTATAAACAGCTAAAACAAATTCCAATTAATACTGGAATGAAACCACAACATTCACTAAACTATTTTAAAATTGAACCAACTTTTCTAGTATACTGTCAAAACAATATTCTATCTCCAACAAAGAGGAAATATCAATGAATAGTTTTGAATTTTAAGTTTAAAATTTGGGCTTTTTTCTTTTTTTTTGTGCATTAAGTGAAAGCTTACAATTCAAGTTAGTCTCTCATACAAAAATTTATACATTGTGTTGTGACCCTAGTTGCTCTCCCTGTTCTGTGACAGCACCCTCCTCCTTTCTACCTCGGATTTCCTTCGTCCATTCAACCAGCTACTGACCCTCCCTGCCTTCTCATCTCGCCTCCGGACAGGAGCTGCCCATTTAGTCTTACGTATCTACTTGAGCTAAGCAGCACACTCTTCATAAGTATCATTTTATGTCCCATAGTCCAGTTGTGCTGACTTCCCCTGTAGTACGTGTTGTCCTTCCCTTCACCTAGGATAATTCTTATCTACTATCTAGCTAGTGAATACCCCTCTTCCTCCCTCCCCACCTTCGTAACCATCAAAGAATGTTTTCTTCCGTGTTTAAACCTTTTCTTGAGTTCTTATATTAGTGGTCTTATATAATATTTATCCTTTTGCAACAGACTAAATTCATTCAGCATAATGAAATTAGACATTTTTGAATGTCACAGGTTGGAATAGTAGGTAAAAACTCAGGGGTAAAAAAAGACATGTTATTTGTAAAACTGCTATGTTAGGCTGCATCAAAAAGCAGAAAGGGCACTGACATGATTCCTTAATTTAAAGGATATATTTATTATTACTAAGTTAACCCAATCGATACAGGAAAGTTCAAATGATCTTGCACAGCAAATGCCTCTGCTGTATCAGAATCAGTAATATTATTAAGACAAAATCTAGGCCCTGTAACAAAAATTAAGTTGGATTATTGTACTTCAAACAAGTATATACATTTCTTTTAATTTAACATAATTAGGTAATTACTTTCTAGATAATATCTACAAACTTTTCTTTAAATTGTAAATATGTATCTTTCATTATATTTCCAGAAAATGAAAGCATTGAAACCAAATTATATGATGGTCAAAAGAAGAAAAGTATGGAAAAAATTAAAAAAAGAAAAAAGGCAAAGAAAGCCATTGGTTTAGCCAGCTGTACCTCAAGTATCACCAAGTTTCCCAGATTTCTGGGTTGCCCTTTAATTTTAATGTTTTTGTTGTTGTTGGATGTCATTAAGTTGATTCTGACTCAGAATGACCCCATGTGACAGAGTAAAATTGCCCTATAGGGTGTTCTTGGCTGTAATCTTTATGGAAGTAGATTGCCTGGTCTTTCTCTCACAGAGTCTCTGAGTGGGTTCAAACCACTAACCTTTCAGTTAGCAGCCAGCCTCTTAACTGTTGTGTCACCAGCGCTCATTTTTAATAGCCAAATATATATTTTTTTTAATATTCCTACTTTGTTATTACTTAAATTTATGGAAAGTATATTAGATTTGTTTGTTTTAATTTGATTACAGGTGTATGACTAATTCACTTTTGCAGTTTTTTTGAAGTTTTTTTTTTAAGTTCAAATGAAACGGTTTAAAAAAAAACCCAAGAACAGAACATAGACAGCAGGAGATTTTTTTGAAGATTTACCTTTTTGTGGTTTATATAAAATAAAGGGATTTATTTATCCATATTTCAACAAAGTTCTGTTATTTACTTTTACTTTCAGATCATGGATCAACTTGGTCAATGTCCCTCATCATGACAAAAGAAAACAAAATGATTCAGTGAATCCGATAAATTTTGGAGAGGATTTATAGTGGATTTATATGAAAATGAAATCTATTATCAGACCAGCAAGAATCACTGGAAACCATTAACCATTCAGAAAGTCTTTAGAAATTTTTATGTTTCAATAAGTCACAGCTTGCAGTTTACACCAGTATCTTCATATTATGCTATTAGAGTCCTTATACAGGCAAGTTATAAAAATCTGTGTCCTGCTGATGTAAACAGAATCAGCTGCAGTCTACATTTTTTCTTAAGTTTTTTTTTTTTTAACAAATCATTTTATTTGAACCTGAAAAAGTCTTTGTATAACGATCATTGTGCAAATGGTTTCTGAAGCATGCCGTCATAGAAGAATGTGTGCACATCTTGTAAAAGGGCTTTTCTTGTCTTCTTTTCAGAGCAGAAATTATGAATACACCTCCTCTTTTAAACCACAAATCACCACTGACAAGGTCCAAAAAATTTAATTACTCAAACTCAGGATGAATCAATCCACAACTTTCTAAAATGAAATGTATACATTTTATACAAAACGTTCAATAAATTTGTCGTTCTATATCCCAGATGGCTCTACAATTTCTGGTTCATAACAAGGTAGTGGCTTTTTAATTGGCCTTTGAGGGAAGCTGAAATTTTCACTGAATGGATTGGCCTTTTTAATAACATCTGTGGCTTTGCACAACTCAAAGTCTGAAGATAATTTTTTGTTAAGTCAGGCTAATTATTCCTTTCTATAGAAAAGTGAAAACATGATGTATCTGAGTGGAATATAGCTAAACTAACAATGACTCTACTCTTGAAAGATACAGAGGATTTTCCATCATTGTGGGTTCATGGCAGTGGAAAATAGTTAAGTATAGAAACAAACAACATACACACAAAAACTAATAAAATCAAAATGTCACCTATAGACTTCAAGTTTCCCTCTGACATGTAAAGAGTTTGGAAGTAACCGTTCCTCACCCTACAAAAGTGCAGAGCTGAACAAATTGAAAATGAATGACTTTTCTTGGACCCATCAAAAAACTGAGGTTGCAAGGCAAACTGCCACCCAAAAAGCTGGAGACATAGGTGCATCCAAAGAAATACAGCAAACAAGATCTGTTTATCTGGAACAGAAGATGCTGGAGCCATAAACTAGTAAGGATACTTCAATAGTAACCATAATAAATTTCAGGAGACAAGAGTGTCAACTGGATTTCCTGGATGGTGCAAACAGTTAACGGACTCAATTGCTAACCAAAAGGTTTGAGTCCACCTAGAGGTGCCTTGGAAAAAGGTCTGGTGATCTACCTCTGAAAAATTAGCCATTGAAAACCATATGAAGCACAGTTCTACTCTGACACATATGGGGTCGCCAGGAGTCAAAATCAACTTGATATCAACTGTTTGTTGTTGTTGTTGGTTTTTGAAGTATAGACTAGAGTAAGACTGAGAAACTGCTGGGGACCACAGTTTTAACCCCACCCCACCCTCCATACACACATTCATGGGCTTTCTTTCCAGGCATGCCACCATGTTCTCACAGTGAAGATCTGAGAAAGATGTCATTATGGCTCTGGGAAGTGGAAAGAAAGATTATTCATTGTGAAATACATCTAAGGGCTTCTCCATAATTTAGGCGTACTCATTGGGAGAAAAAGACTTTTTCAGGGCCTTATCCCAGCTGGGGGAAGGGAATTCCTCTCAATTCAGCCGGCTAAAACCTTCATATCCCACCAAGTGGGGTATGGGGACATAATCAATAAAGTTCAGGGATCCAAGGAGATAGACTGTGAACCTTGCAGCCAGGAAAGGGCATAGGAAGCAAAGGGGAAAATATATATTCCTGGATAAACATTTGTGAGGGCTACAGCCCCAAAACACAGACCCACTAAAAGACTTACATTTATTCAGAAGGTTATACAACACTCCCAGTCCCCTACACCTGACCAAAACACCAACAAGACTCCAGGATAACAGTGGATTATAGCTGAAAGTACTTTAAGACATAGGTTCTCTATGAGGAGGAATACATAGGAAAGTCTAATTCAAGAGGAAACATAAAAGCAGACAAACTAGAGGAAACTGAAGCTACTGACACCTATAGCTACTTAGTTAAAACATTAAACAGAGCTCAACTTCTAGCCATATTAACATAAATTCTCACACTAAAGAACTATTTGCCTCACTTCTTATTATCTGATACAGCAGTTCTGGATTTCAGTAAAAAATTACAAAGCATGCAAAAAGGAAAGAAAAAAATACAGTTAAAGAGACAAAGCAAGTATCACAACCAGACTCATATATGGCACATGTATTGGAATTACCAGAGAGGGAATTTTAAATAATTATGACCAATATGTTAATTGCTCTGCTGGGAAAAGTACACAACATGAAAGGACAGATGAGTAATGTAAGCAGACAAATAGAAACTAAGAAAAATTAAAAGAAATTGCTGAAATCAATAACTTTAGAACGGAAATGAAGAATGTCTTCTACTGGCACATCAGTACACTTTGCATGGCCCAGAAAAGAATAGCAATGGGCTTTTCATCAGAAACAATGTGTACTGGTTTTCTTGGGTTGCTATAACAAAGTGCCATAAACCGAGTGGCATAAAACAAAAGAAATTTATTCTTTCACAGTCCTGGAAGCTTGAAGTCCAAAACCAAGGTGTTAGCAAGGTTGATTCCTTCTGGAAGCTCTGACTAAGCATTCCCATGTCTTTCTCCTCACTGCTGATAGTTGCCAGCAATCCTTGGTGCTCTTTAGCTTGTAGATCCATCAGTCCAATGTCTGCCTCCACAGTCACATGGAATTCTCCCTGTGTGTCTGTTTCTCGGTGTCTAAATTTCTCTCTTATAAAGACATCAGTCATATTGGATTTAGGACACATCCTAACCCAGTATGACCTCATCTTAACTTGATTACATCTGTAGAGACACTATTTTCAAATAAGGTCACATCCACAGGTTTTGGGTGGACATGAACTTTTGGGGTGCAGTATTCTACCCACTACATTGTGCAAACAAGATTTGTTGTTGTTGTTAGGTGCCGTCGAGTTGGTTCCGACTCATAGTGACCCTAGGTACAACAGAACAAAACACTGCCCAGTCCTGCGCCATCTTCACAATTGTTGCTGTGTTTGAGCCCATTGTTGCAGCCACTATGTTAATCCATCTCGTCCAGGGTCTTCCTCCTTTTTGCTGACCCTCTGCTTTACCAAGCATGATGTCCTTCTCTAGGGATTGATTCCTCCTGATAACATGTCCAAAGTATTTGGACAAAGTCTCAACATTCTTGCTTCTAAGGAGCATTCTGGCTGTACTTCTTCCAAGACATATTTGTTCATTTTTCTGGCAGTCCATGGTATATTCAATATTCTTCGCCAACACCATAATTCAAAGGCATCAATTCTTCTTCTGTCTTCCTTATATATTGTCCAGCTTTTGCATGCATATGAGGCAATGGAAAACACCATGGCTTAGGCCAAGTGATAGTGGAGTGAAATATTTAAAGTTCTGAAAGAAAAAAAACTACCAACCTAGAATTCTATATCCAGTAAAATTATCCTTCAAAAGTGAAAGAGAAATAAAGCTTTCTCAGACAAATGATAGCAAAGGGAATTTATCTCTAACAGACCTGCCTGGAAAAATAATGTTAAAAGAATTCTTCAGGCAGTAGAAAATACTGTGTCAGAAACTTAGATGTGATTAAAGAAATAAAGAGCATCGGGGGAGAAATAAATTAAGGTAAAATAAAATTTTTATTTTCCTTATTATTAAGTGATCTCAAACATTATTGTATGTTTAAAAGGTAATAGTAATGATGTATTGGGGGTTATAGCATATATAATGAAATGAATGACAGCAATCCAGCAATCTTACAAGTAACAGTAAGGAGTAATTGTGGATACTCAGTTGTGAGATAGCTGTACCGCATGTGAAGTGTTATAGTGTAATTTGAAGATGGATTTAAATAAATTGAAAATGTATATTGTAATCTTCAAGGTAACCATTAAAAAATTTTTCAAGAGAAGTATAATTGATACACTAAGAGGGGATATAATGGAGTCATAAAGTATTCAATTAAAACCAAAGAAGGCAATAATTAAAAGGTAAGAAATAAACAAAGAACAAAAACAGCAGATAAACACAAACATAGTAGATATTAATCCAACTATATCAAGAACTATATTAAATGTGAATACACAATTAATACACCAATTAAAAGATAGATGGTCAAAGCAGATTTAAAAAACTAGGCCCAATTATATGTTGTTTACGTGAAACCCACTTTAAAAATAAATACTCAAATAAGTATATTAAAAAGATATAGAAAGATATAGCATGCTAACATTAATCAAAAGAAATCTGGAATAGCTATATTAATTTCAGACAGAACAGACTTCAGAATAAGAAAAATAATTACGGATAAAGAGGGGTGCTATGGGTTATACTGTGTCCCCAAAAAATGTGTGTCATTTTGGCTAGGGCATGATTCCCAGTTGTCCACCATTTTGTGATCTGATGTAAATATCCTGTGTGTTGTAAATACCAACTTCTGTAATGTTAATGAGGCAGGATTAGAGGTAATTATGTCAATGAGACAGGATTCCAACTACAGATTAGGTTGTATATTGAGTCAATCTCTTTTGAGATATAAAAAAGAGAAGTAATCAGGGAGGAGAGGGGCCTCCTACCATTAAGAAAGAAGAGTCAGGAACAGAGCATGTCCTTTGGACCCGGGGTCTCTTCTCCGAGAAACTCGTAGACCCAGGGGAGGATTGATGATAAAGGCCTTCCCACAGAGCCAACAGAGATAGAAAGCCTTCTCCTGGAGCTGACACCCTGAATTCACACTGCTAGCCTCCTAGACTGTGAGAGAATAAATTTCTGTTTGTAAAATCCACCTGTGGTAGTTCTGTTATAGCAGCACTGGATAACTAAGACAGAATTTTGTACTGGGAGTCGGGTGCTGCTCTAACAGATACCTAGAATGTGGAAGTGGTTTTGGAATTGAGTAATGGGTAGAGGCTGGAAGAATTTTAAAGTGCCTAATAGTAAAACCTAGATTGCCTTGAAGAGATTGTTGGTGGAATTATGGATGTCAAAGACAATTCTGGTGAAGGCTCGGAAGGAAGTCAGGAGATCTGTAACACCAGAGATAGTGCAGATATCGAGAAGCAGCAGCAGAGGAATGGCAGCAGCAGAACCAGAAGACTGGTACAAGACTGCACAGGAGCTGACCCATGGAGCAAGAGAGCTGAGTGCCTTTGGGCAACAGGCTTCCTAGAGGAGTAGAGTGCCTCCAGGCACTTATCAATAGAGCTAAATAGCTACGCAAAACACCTGCCTGAACAAGGCAGAGGCAGGGCTGATCCAAGAGGCCTGAGAGGCTGAGAGACCAAGGAACGAGGAAGCAGAAGCTAAAGAGACAAGGAGCACAGAAAGCAGAGCTGCTCAGTCTCAAAGGGTAGGGTCACAACCTCTGGGGTCTCAAAGGCTGTAACCATGGCCCACTGGGTCTCAAATGGTGGGGCCACAGTCTCCAAGATTTCAAAGAGTCAGATCTTCACCAACTTGGTTCTGAAGTGTGGGGCTGCCTTTCATGAGTTTCCGCAGGATGGGACTGGATCTGGTGCCCAAAGCTGAAGGGATGGGGCTGCCACACCCAAGGGGCAGAAGAATGGGGCCTGCTGGGGCCAAAGGGGTAGGGTGCCATTCAGATGGACTAGGAGAATGGGGTCACCCAAAGCCAAGGGAGCAGAGTTGCCATCCCAGTGGGCCTGGAAGGCAGAGCTGAAGCCCAGGGCCGATGAGCCTCCATCAAAGGTTCAGAAAACATGGCCAACACCGAGAGCCTGGAGAGCTGGGCCATTGCCCAGATAGTCTCAGAGAACAGAGGATTATTTTAAAGCCTTGAGAGCTAATGTAAATTGTTCTTCTGGGTTTTTGACTTGCTTGGTGCCAATTATTCCTTCTTTCCCTCCAATGTCTCCCATTTGTATGGGAATGTCTACCTTGTGCCCTTTCCACCATTGTACTTTGGGAGCAGATAACTTGTATGAAGAAGAATTTTGCCCCAGGGTGGTATTTGGGCTTGGAGTTAATTTAAGGCTTTTGGGATGATATGATGGGATGAATGTGTTTTACATGTGGCAAGGACATGAATTTTGGGGAGCCAAAAGGAAGAATATTATGGATTGAATTGTGTCCCCAAAAATGGGTGTCAACTTGGCTAGGCCATGATTTCCAGTATTGTGTTGTTGTCCACCATTTTGTGATCTGATGTAATTATCCTACATGTTGTAAATCCTAACCTCTATGATGTTAATGAGGCATGATTAGAGGCAGTTATGTTATGAGGCAGGACTCAATCTACAAGATTAGGTTGTATCTTGAGTCAATCTCTTTTGAACAGAAGCGAGTAGAGAGGGTCTTCCTACCACCAAGAAAAAAGAGCTGGGAGCAGAGCGTGTCCTTTGGACCCAGGGTACCTGTTCTGAGAAACTCATAGGCCCAGGGGAAGATTGATGACAAGGGCTTTACCCAGAGCAGAAAGAGAGAGAAAGGCTTCCCCTGGAGCTGAAGCCCTAAATTTGGACTTATAGCTTCCTAGACTATGAGGGAGTAAATTTCTGTTTGTTAAAGCCATCCATTCATGGTATTTCTGTTATAGCAGCACTATATAACTAAGATAAGAGGCATTACAAAATTACGAACAGGTCAGTTCTCCAAGGCAAAAGAATTTGAAATATGTATGCATCTAACTATAGAGCATCAAAATACATGAGACAAAAAAATGATAGAATTGAAAGGAGAAATACAAAAATTCACTAGTATAGTTAGAGACTTCAACATCCCTTTGTCAATAGTGGATAGATTAAGCAGGCAAAAAAATCAGTAAGTATATATGTAGCCTGAACAGCACTATCAATCAACTTGATCTAATGGACGCTTATAGAATCTTCCACCCAATAATAGCAGAATACACATTTTTCTTAAGCTCCCATGGAACATTTACCAATATAAATCATATTCTGGACCATTAAATGCACCTGAACAAATTCAAAAGAATAGAATATAAAGTGTGTGCTCAGACCACAATCAAACTAGAAATCAATAACAAAAGAAAGCTGGAAAAGTCTAAAACATTTTGAAATCAAGCAGCATACTTTTCAATAACACAAAGTTTTAAGAGGAAGACTTAAGAGAAATTTTTAAATATTTTGAACTAAATGAAAATTTAACCTACTAAAATTTGTAGAATGCACTGTTTAAAGGAAACTTTATAGTAGTAAATGCATATATTAGAAAAGAAAAAAGATAGAAAATCAATAATCTAAACTTATTCCTTAAGGAACTAGAAAAAGAATAGCAACTTATACTTAAATCAAGCAAAAAAAAAAAAAGAAAGAAAGAATAAAAATTGTAGCAGAGATCAATGAAAATGAAAATAGAAAATACCAATTCAACCAAAACATGCTCATTTGAAAGATCAATAAAGTTGATATACCTCTAACTTTGATGAGCTAACCAACAAAACAGAGGGAAAACGCAAATTACTAACATCAAAAATAAAGAGTGATCTGTATTTTTATATCATAAATATTAAAATGATATTAAAATAATACTATGAACAACACTATGATAAACAGTGAAGAATTATTATCAACTACTTGGATCAACAGTCAGCATCTATGGAAGCAGCAATCAAGAAATCAAACAACGTATTGCATTGGGCAAATCTTCGGCAAAAGATTTCTTTTAAATCTTAAAAAGCAAAGATGTCACTGATGACTAAGTTGTGCCTGACCCATGCCATGGTATTTTCAATCGCCTCATATGCATGTGAAAGCTGGATAATGAGAAAGGAAGACTGTAGAAGAATTGACACATTTGAATTGTGGTGTAGGTGAAGAATACTGAATATACCATGGACTGTCAGAAGAAAGAACAAATCAGTCTTGGAGGAAGTACAGTGAGAATGTATCTTAGAAGCAAGTCTCACTTACTTTGGACACCTCATCAGGAGGGACCAATCACTGGAGAAGGACATCATGTTTAGTGAAGTAGAGAGTCAGCAAAAAAGAGGGAGACTCTCAATGAGATGGATTAACATAGTGGCTGCATCAATGAGCTCAAACATAGCAATGATTGTGAGGATGGTGCAGGACCGGGCAACATTTGGTTCTGTTATACATAAGTTCACTATGAGTTGGAGCTGACTCAACAGAACCCAACAATAATATACGAGAATATAGCTACGTAAAAGTAAATCTTATGCAAGAAAAACAAAAGGAAAGGGAATTCAGCTATGGGTGACTTTTTCCCTGCATTTTTCAAATTTCGTTTGTACTTATACAATGGAAATACTAATTTTTAAGGACACTTTAAGTGCACTCATGTAATTAATGTGTTTATTGCTTATCTAGTAGACTTTGGGAGGAAAATATACCACCAAATTTCTTCTCAAACGGCATTTACAGCCTAGTTGATGAAAGAAGCAATATAAAAATAGCAGTTTAAAATACCTGACAATGCAATTATATGTCCAATACATAGAAGAAATAAGTGTTCAAGACATTCAGAAGGAATAAGTAAAATGGGCTAAAGAAAAAGGCAGAGGAAATTTTATTAAAGAAGTGAGAATTGAACAGTACAAGGTTTGGATTTTTTAGTAAGTGGAAAAATGATTTCCTAGTCAAGTCTGTGTGAATGCATACTATTTGACAATATTCTGCTGGAGGACTTGGAAAAAAAAAAACTCTACTATCTATAATTCTCATCTTCTCACCTAGAAGAGGCTCATAACGTGCCCTCTATTTGTTTCAGTTGAGTTATAGATACTTTGGGTTGGTTTATTTTTCAGTTTATTTTTAAGTACTTACTTAGGATATTGTAGCATTTCTAAGACTTGTTTGACTGAGGTATAACCAGTTGCCATACATCTTTAAATAATAATAGGCTTTCTGCAAGAATGAAAGCCTCAGGAAGGCAGCAGCTGCTCTATCCCCAGAACCTGACACATAGTAGGTACAGGCAGTCCCTAGATTACAAACAACCAATTTACATACAACCTATAATTAAGAGCTAACCCCCGTAAAGCCTATTATATTAAAAATTTGAGGTACATACAATGGTTCTTAATAACAAACAGGCGCTACATTGAGACGCTCATCAAAACATTACTATTATTAATATTACTGTATTATGTTCAAATGTTTTCGTGTATCTCAAGTGTTTCTTTCATTTTTTTATGCATACAAAGGTACACTATATACTATATGCTAAGACAAACATTTGACCAACTGAAGTTAGATATAAACCATCCTTAACTGTTCCAACTTATGTACGAATTTGACATAAAGAAAGACTTAGGAATGGAACTTGTTTGTAATCCTGAATGTAATGTTTGTAATACTGCCTGTATTCAGTAAATATTCATGAGAAAGTGAATAAATGGAGGCAGAAAGGATAGAATACATAAAATTTAAACTGTAGTGCTTAGTATACTATAAATAAAATTACTTTAAACTCCACAGGAAAAAAAATAGGAGGAAAACATGTTCATTAAACAGTAAAATGTAAAACAAATGGTCATTATTTTAATAAAAAGATAAAATATCAACATAGATTTAGTTAAAAATTAACCCTTCTTCTAAATTTAACAGAGATTAATAGGTCAAACTACAGGTATTGTTTACTGTCTACAACTGAAAAAAAAAGTTCAAATAAAGACGTTAAAGTAAAATAAAGAAAACACATTTCCACAAATTGAGAAATTACTGTTATTCCAGAAAAAAGTTATAAAATATTTTTGCTATTTATTACTGAGCATGAAACTAAGTGATTTATTTCATTTCAATGGATTTATAAAAAATAATTTAATAATTTTTAATAAATAGTCTAGTTTTAATTATGTCCAAGAAATTTCAGAAGCCACATTGATATTCCGGCCTGGCTAGCACTCAAGATTTCTTCAGAATCTTTTTTTCTAATTCTAATAATATTAATTTAATTTAGATTAAATTAGTTTACATTTTTAACCAAGTTCCACAGAGGAAACAATAAAACAAAGCTTTACTTCTCAAGGACTTTCTGGTAACACTGCCTCATATTTACTTTTCCCACTGCCCATCCCGTGCAAACCATTTTCAAAATTTAATGGGTGTTTTGCACCTGGAAAAGACTGGGATGTATGGAGAGCAGGAGGAGAATTCAGCTGACAGGATTTAAAATAAAGTTCTCACTGGTGGAGGATTTTGTTGATGGAGTAAGCAGGAATCTTCCCCTCCTGGTCAGCGAAGTAAATTAGGATGGTGTTGAAATTATATTTGTCTTGTCATCTCCCCGGCAGGACACCTCTTGATAGGACCTTCTGTTCCTCCCATTTCTTGGCAGCCTCTTCCTTTGGGATGTCTGGAAATAATGGAACTTTCAAGACTAAATAATGGAGCCTGGCAGAGATTCTGTAGTTCTTACTTAAAGATCTAAATCATATGTTTGCATCAGGTCACTTAAAGTAAACTTGAAGCACTTGAATTGAAGCTTAAAATACAACTGCTTAGCTATAGAACTCACTTTTTGTCAGCTCTCTCTGTGATTGCAATTTCACCTAGAAAACAAAGAACTGCAGTATTTTGCTAAATTTATCTCATTGCTTTTAAAATAAATGATACTTCACACTTCAGGTACGAAAAGATAAAATATCCAGACAGACGATGTGGTACCCATCATTGGAACCAGATGCATGATTTTTAAACATGGCACAGAATGCGGATCTGCCTACGTCTGGTTTTGCTCTGTCCCTCGCAGGCCTGGTCTAACCAGGAGCTTGCTCTGACTTCAGAGGGAACACTAGGCCTTTGACTGCAGAACAAACTCCTGTATGCAATTCCACACGGCACAGAGCAAAACAGGAACCAGTTTTGTACTTTTCAGTGTCCATATGATTCATATAATATTTCCTAATACACGTTCTCTGAGTGCTCAGCCTCTTGAAGAAAATTTTTGTATATCCCTAGATGAGGCCTAGCTTTTATTGCTGGTGTTTTCCCGAAGCAACAGATTTAAGTAATGCGATTTTTGTAAGCGCTGCAAGGACCTCATTAAAGGCCTGCTGGTGTTGATTTCATTTTAGTTTTGAAAAAATAAACTGAATCTCTAAAACATTATGCAAGGTGAAAAGAAGCCTTACATAAAAGAATACATGTTGAGTCCATTTATATGAACTTCTAGAACGGACTAAACTAATCGAAAGTAAAATATTTGTAAAGCCTTATGAGTGGGAATAAGACATGAATTTCGTCTTCTTTTTTGACATCTTCATTAGTAAATTCACCTAATGTAGTAGCTAATTATATGTCTCAGCTAAGAGTTAAAAAGCAAGGCATTATTGTTTAATTTAAAGTTTTATTTTCATTTTTTTGTTGTTGGGATAAAATACACATAACATAAAACTCAGCATTGCAGGCACTTTAAGGTGTACACTTCAGTGGCATGAAATACATTCACAATGTTATACAAACATCACTAACCATTACCTAGTTCCAGAACCTTTTCATCACCCCAAAAGGAAAGCCCATGCCCATTAAACAGTTATTCTACCTTCCTCTCTCAGCCCAGCGTTATTTTAAAATGACTACTTTGAAGTGCCTCCTCTGTCCTGGGCATTGGGACAGGTGGGCGGAGGCAATGCTGACCAAGACAGGCACATCAGGCCCCTCCCTTTCGATGGCTCCCTCCATGCCTTGTCCTGAGAAGCCCCTCAGCAAGTAGAAAAGACGGAAACAGAGAGGTAAGAAGTTGGCACTTGAAACGAGTAGCTTTAGCAACATTAACTTGCAATATTTGTTTTCTATCAACACATTTAAAAAATATCCTTCCCTTAGAAGGTGAATTTCAGAAGCACAGACGTCCATGTAAGGTTTTCAGTTTACTTTGAAAAAGAGACTTTGAAGTGTTGTGACAAATTATTCAGTGGCATCAGCAAAGGAAAGGGAATCAGGAACTTTTGATGCTATTCCTGTATACTGGTGATTTCCTGTGTGGGTTTAGGCAAATCACTTACTGTTTGGTGTGTTACTTATTGCGGTGTTCTTATTTTTCAGAATGAGTATCTTCTAAGTTTGAAAGCACCTGTAGAATATACATTGCTGAATTTTATGCAACAAGGGTAATAACCTACTTTCTGGATGAGTAAGAGGTTCAGGCTTTCTCAGCCTGATTTTTCTGCATGACCTTAGCAGCAGCAATGCAAATCAAATTCACAAGGGGCATATTTGACAAATACAGATTGTAATCATAATCCCAGCAAGATTCTACACATATTTTTAATGAGGAATAGAATGGTCATATTGTCAGGCACATTCATACACACGAGTCAGGTCACATAGCCTCACCTAACTCCAGGTGGAAAGGAAATGTAACCTCCCCTTGCCAGAACACAGAAGAGCATCCAGAATGTGTGTGAGCATGACTAATGTGTGCACAGGTCTATGGTGCTATTTTTGAAGGGCAGTTATGTCCTCTCTGATAAGGCACACGCATACAACATTGTCCTCCGATTTTCCTGTTGAGTCTCAACTTCCAATATCAAGTCCCCTGACAGACGAAGCATCTGTTTCTTCCTCCAGGCTTCTCATTCTCATACCCTCTATTCAAACTTTCATAGAATTATATTCTCTAGTTTGCCCCACTTTCTTTACTGGGCAGTTCGGCAAAATACAGATAAATTTAAATTTTTTAATTACAATTGACTTGTGGCTTGATTGTGATTATCTGCTTTTAGTGTTTGTCATAAAGATAGAATATTGCATGCCAGTGGAAAAATAGATTTAAAACATTTTATTACAGAGTATTTTCATAGAAAAACAAAAAAATAGAAATAACATAATTTGCTTATATCCATACAATCTATGATACATCCATACAATTGAAAATAAAATGAGGAAGAGCTTATACACACTAATTAGAATGATCACCACACTATATTGTTTTGGAGTTCATTTATTGAATCATCAAATATTTGTTGACCACCCACTATATTCCCAGACACTTTTCTAAGTTCTGAGGATATACTAGTGAACAAAATAAAGGTCTTATCCTCTAAGACAGAGATATGGACAATAAACAAATAAATATGTCAGGTGGTAATAAATGCTTTGGTGAATAATAAACAGCTAAGGAAAAAGAGGCAGGGAAGAAAGTTGGCAAAGTATGTATCAGGGTAAGCTAGGTTATGCTGTGGTAACAACCTCCAAAATTTCAGGGGTTTAAAACAATAGATATCATTTCTCATTCACACAATAGTCCGATAATTTTCGTTTGGAGTGGCTTACCTCAGGGATTCAAGCTCATGGAGTCTCCAGCTGGTTGTCAAGGCAGGGAAAAGGGAGAATGGAGAATCACACACAGGCTCTTAAATGTTTCCACCCATCACTTCTGTTCACATACTATTGACCAAAGCGAGGCACGCGGTCTTGTCTAATTCCATGGTGGAAAGAAAATGTAATCTCCCCCTGTGTCAGAACACAGAGCAGAATCCAAAGTGTGTTTGTGAGCATGACTAATGTGCACACGGGTTTATGGTGCTGTTCTTGTAGTACTAAAGTCCTCTCTGATAAGGCAATATCTGATCACAGATGTGAAGGAAATGAGCAAATAAGCACTGTGGACATCTGAGAAAAGAGCTTTATGGGCATGTGAAACAGCAGGGCATAGATTGGAGGGGAATATGCCTGGCATATTGAGAAGAATAAGGAGGCTGGGCTGATTGAGTGAACGTGGGGGATCATGATAAATATATAAAGACAATATTATAGAAGTAGCAGAGGACTTGGCCCAACAGAGCCTGGTGGGCTACTTACCATAAAGGCTTGGATATAATGCTGAGTGAGATGAACCAAAAGCAAGAGAATGGCAGAATGTCTCTTGTTTTTAAAAGATAATTCTGTCTGCTGTGAGGAAAATAAACGCGTGTGTGTACGTGTGCTTAAAGGTGGAAGCAGTGAGACAAATTAGGAAGCTATTGTAACGATTTAAGCAAGAGATCATAGTGGATTGGGATAGGATGATGGCTCCAGAGGGAAAGAAGGGGCTGGATTCTGCATATATTTTAAGATATTACATACAGTGGGGTAAAAGCAAAGAAAAAAAAAAAAAAACACAAGTTGAAAAAGTACTGTCATATGCTATTTATGAAATAAATATTATCTGTCTAACAAAAAAGAAAAAAAACTATTAACAGTATGGTAGTTACTTCTGGCTGTGACAGGCACTGGGAATTGGGATGGGGGAATGGAGACTTTTACTTTTTATTGTTCCGTAAAATTTTATTTTTCCTTTTTGTCATTAGCGTTCACTACTTTTAATCACCACTAATAAACAGACTAGCAAAGGCAACCACTTAATGTACACACAGTAAAAAAAATGATATATAAGTACAGTTTGGAATATTGAAAGAATATATTCAAATTACATGCATACAAGTTTTTTCAGTGAAAGAAAAGAATGCATTCAGGTATGATGAACTATGTCATAAATTATCTAATTGGATCCTCCCAACAACTCACACATAACTATGTAAAATTTATTCATTAGCACATTGATTCATTCATTCAGCATACTATTATTGGGTATTTTATTATATGCCATGCATTGCATTAGATACTAGGGAAAAAAATAGATAAAAGCACAAAACAAATGGAACAATCTCAATGTAAACATTCATTGTTTTAAAAAATGAAAAAAGACTACTCTGTTGAATCATATGAACAGAGTAAAATTGTTTAAGAATTCATAAATACTTGGCCCATTATATTCATTATTTACTAGACTATTCTGTCCAGTTTGTAGCTTCAAAATACAGATATGAAATCTTGGAGACTTTTTAGAGAAACACAAAGTATCAAGAAGTAATGCTTAAGAGAAAGGCTAAAGAAAAAGATTATTCAGCCTGCAAAATAGGATGTGAATTGTAATTTAATATTGACCTTCAGAGTACTCAGTAGTTTTAAAGATCCTGCCTAACTCTTCTCTACCGCAACTAGGAAGAGAAAATGAGGAAATGGTTCAAAGCTTGCAGCATGAAGTTAGACATGAGTAAGGAGTGAGGACTGTTAAACTTTGGTATGAAGTCATGGCATTTCTTCCTTGGGGGAACTTGGTCTTTCAAAAAGAAGATCAATTTTCATCTGCCTAAATGACTTCCCAAATCCCCTTCATCCTTCTGATTCTCTCTCTGAGGAAAAGGATTCCTTGACATGGCTTAGCAGTCCGTTCCTACACCAAACAGCCTTCAAGGTCAGGACACTCTCTTGTATAACACACCTGAATAGATCCAGCTTTGACTAGAATCCATTTCCTCTTCCTCTGTCCTCAGTGGAGAGAAAGAAACATTCGTCATGGAGCTCCATTTTGGAACACTTCAAATAATTCAAGACAGCAGTTTTGTGCTCTAGCCTTCCTTTCTCCATGTTAAATGACTTCACTTCCTTCAATATTTCACAAATGTTGCCCACCTTTTAATCAAGTTCATTGCTGCATCAATCACAGCACTTCAATTTATAGTGGTGAATTGAAGTGAAACTCTTCTGGAACCTCTTTTCAAATTCCCTCTATGCAATGGAACAAGTTTTGATTAAGGATCGGCACCTCTAGTCCCACATGGTATCAAGTTTTAAAGTCTTAAAAGTTGAATGATCTGTTCAGCTGAATATTCAACTTCAATGATCCACTTTAGTGAGGTCAGATCTTGAATTGGATTGTCTCTTCTACTTCCTAAAACTTAAATGTCTGTGGTTCCTGGGTATATTAGTCAAAAATATTTTTGCTGCAAATGCCAAAAGCCCAACTTGAACTAGCTTAGAACAAAAAGGGAATTTATGTAACCAAACCACAGATGCAGGGATGCAGCTGAGCCTCAGCAATTTGAGTACAAAATAAAACAAGACCAGGACTTTTCCCTCTTAGTTTCTCAATTCTGCTTTTCTCTGCAATTCAGTTTTAAGTTCAGCAGGTTGTAATTCTTTAACATAAGTTAAATTCATCCCTCCTCTCTATTAATTATATTAATTGAACTACCACCAATCTATTCCTAATTATCTCTTAACTAGGTAACGAAAGATCCTCCTAAGAGGTTCCCCTGCCCTCAGTCTCTTCTCCTCCAATCCTTCAAATTACAAATTGCATCATATCACTTCTCTGGTTCTAAATCCCTTAAATTTTTATCAATTGCCTGGAAAATAAAAACTCAAACTTCCAGATCATTAAAGACCCTTCCCTATTCGTTTTCCGCATGCAAAAGGGTCCAACAACAAATAGGAAAGATCAAAGAAGAATTTATACCTTTGAATTGTGGTGTTGGCAAAGAATATTGAAGATACTATGGACAGCCAGAAAAACAAACAAATCTGTCTTGGAAGAAGTACAGCCAGAATGTTCGTCAGAAGCAAGGATGACGAAACTTCATCTCATGTTCTTTGGACATGTTATCAGGAGGGACCAATCCCTGGAGAAGGACATCATGCTTGGAAAAGTAGAGAGTTAGCGAAAAAGAGGAAGACCCTCAATGAGATGGATTGACACAGTGGCCGCAAAATGGGCTCAAGCATAGCAAAGATTGTGAGGATGGTGCAGGACTGGGCAGTGTTTCATTCTGTTGTACACAGGGTCACTATGAGTCAGAATCAACTCAGCGGCATCTAACAACAACAACCTTAATGATGGTACCTTTCAGATTTCTCAAGCTTTAACCTCTCCTTACAGTTCAACTATTCTGAACCCCTTACATTTTCATATATCTGCCACAGCTTTTAAATACCCATGAACTGGGCTGCTCTTCTTTGCTTTGTCTTTTTTTTTTCTTTTCCAGTTACTGTGGAGTCGATTGCAACTCATGGCCACCCCATGTATGTTAGAATAGAACTGTGCTCCACAGGGTTTGCAATGACTATAATCTTTTAGAAGTAGAAGTAGCCTTTCTTCCAAAGTGCCTCTGGGTGGATTTGAACCTCTAACCTTTCGATTAGCAACAGAACACATTAATTGTTTTGCACCACCCAGGGACTCCCGTTTTGTCTACTAAGTGATTTTTAATCATCCTTCAAGATTCAAATCAGATAGAACACCTTGTTTTAATGCCCCTCATCAGAGTTAATTACTCCTGCAGAAAAGGATGGTGTTACAGAGTAATAACAAGTGCTATTACATAGTCCATCCTCCAATTATTTGTTTGCCAGCTTATCTTCCCTGCTAGCATATGAGCTCTTTGTTGGGGCAGAGTTGATATCCTTTTCATCCTCAAATCCCACCCCTATCACTTATAAGCTCTGTTCCCTCACTTCTAAAATGGGATGATAAGAACAGTACCTACTCCATAGGCTTGTTGTGAGTACTAAATGATTAACAAATATAAAGTGCTTAGAAAATAGAACGCATGGGAAGCACCCAGTAAACGTCAGTTGTTGTTGTTAAGTTGTTAAATAGTTAGCATCATGCCTGGTTCACAGTAAATGTTGGATAAAAAAATGGATAATTGGACCAGTGAAAGAAAAACAGAGGAATGAACATATCTGGTAATCTCTGAATCTTCAGTAACACTACTTATAAAATCTTAAATTTTCGGACTTCCGGCAAAATGGCAGTCTAGGCAGAAGCACCACGCCGTCCCTCCACAGGAAAGATTCGAAAAACTAAGCCAAACAGATAGAACAGCAATCCTGGAACCCTAAAACATCAAATGAAGAGATAAAGAACTCAGCCAAGCACAAATGGGGTGAGAAAACTGACAGAGAACGGAGAGCGAGGAGAGATTCTTGCAGAGGTCCCCTATCAGCTAATGCAGCGTGGATCCGCCATCTTGGACTCCTATCAAAGACCAGAAAATAGGGCGTATGAGAAAGCAGCTTCACGGAGCTTCCAGCGGGAGACAGAACAAATGGTAATTTGCGATATACGCTTTCCCACCCCCACCCTTCTTCACCCCCACTCAGCCTCCTCTGCTTCCCGTGGCCACAGTCTCTTGTCCGGGAAGCACTGGCTGCTTGGATTCCACCCACCGGCTCTGGCTGGCTCTCTGAGTGCCATTTGTTGGCTGCAGGTGTTGCTTTTTTTCTGCTTCTTTTGATTTCTTCCTTAC